>NC_060144.1:280897213-281200243 GCF_021461385.2 Schistocerca piceifrons
TATAACCCCAGTTAGCATCACGTCGCTCTTCTCATTTCTGAGCTCGCAGTGAGTGCGTAAAGATGTCTAGAAAATAGTGTCTGCCGCCAAGTACGAGGGCCTGGTGAGAAATTTCGCCTGAAGCTATGCAGCTAACATTACATAACTGTCGTGCTGTTTCGTCTTCACGACAATTCTCAGCCGCATTCTGCAGGGGCAATGAAGATGCTCCTGCATCGTTTTCAAATGGAAATGTTAGATTACCCACAATACAGTCCGCAATTGTCTCCCCCTGAGTTTCATCTCTGGCCACATGAACCGCTGTCTTTGAAGACAACATTTTGACACAGACAACGAGGTGTAGGCCAGCGTGGAGAATTTGCGGAAAGCACTGGCGGCTGCCTTCTATGATGAGGGTATTGAAAAGTTGGTACAACGCTATGACAAAAGTCTAAGTCAGAACGGCGACTACGTTGAGAAGTAGCTGAAAGGTGTAGCTAATTGTTACAAGTAAAACATTTCTGATGTTCACTGTGGTTTCAATTTGGCAATCAATCGGAGCTTACTTTCTGAACAGGGCTCGTATATGACAAACAAAGCTCAAATTCGAATCGTTGACAGTAGGTTTGAATCTTTTCGGAGACTATTTTAGAGTGGAGCACCTTCGCATTTGCAAAACAGACATTCATGATATTAACATAATTTACTAAGTCGAAATTGCAAGAAGATTTATGTGTAAAGGCATTCTTCAGATTTAGCAGTTTGCAACTCCATTAGTTAAAATGAAAAATTAAACGTTATGTTCAGCGGCCTTCACCGAGATTGGAACTGCCATTTCATACAGCACCAGGATCGCAACGCATAAGCGAATCGCTGAACTAACGACACACTGGCGGCAAAAGGCGGACTATAGTCATTGCGATACTTTAAACACACAAACTGGTGTTCCTTATGTGAAGAATGCCGTTCTTGGAGTCCAGAAATTAAATATACTTTCTAAGTGTCTCATCTTACAGTGGATTATATCGTATGAGTCTTCGATGTGAAAAACGAATTCCAAGTGTATTTAGCGACGTAATGCCGGGCTACACCCCGAACTAATGCACTCTCACAGTGTTGACAAATACTTGCTATGACGCTGCCAATTCTCAGTTCTCTTATGAGACGGCTCTTTAGCGAAATGCTTGTCGTGATTGTCCGATACGGTTCTTCAGAGAAGAGACGCGCCACACGTTTGGTTTTTATGCGGCGTTCTTCCCTGATAGTTTCTGACGTCGCCTTGTGGGCTATGTATACATTTGAGGCGTTCAATTATCATTAATCCAGAATGAATTAAGTTTCAGCATCCGGCGTGGAAGAAGGCTGTTGACGCCGACATTATATCATTACAACGCAGGGAAAGCAAAACGGATGATTCAGTCTTTCTCATTCAGCATAAACCATGTGAGATAATCTTCCATAACGTTCATAATCATCTCAAAATACAAACGAAGGTAAAATACATCGAAAGCTTGGTTTAATTGAATATAATGTAAGATATCAAACACTTTGCACCTCGATGTCGAATGTGCCCACGTGCAATCTTTTGCAGCATACATATAAAATATCATGAGTACCACGAGAAAGAAGAAAAATGTTAGTAGGGATGGAAGCAAGAAGAGACGCAGCCAACAAATATTCTATTCCACATGGCATTCATTTCATTTGAGATTTAAGAAGAGGTAAAGCGGTATATTACTTTCGTTAACACGAAAGATATGCCGCACATATGGATAACGAAGAAGTCTGTGTCTTCACACGTTTCCTCCTTGAGATATGTATGCTCTATCGTATACTAAATAGCCTGATCATTGTTTCCATGATGTTATCCTCTTGTTTGGCCCCTAAACGATGAACAGATTCCAAATGGATGTCTCTGAATGAAAGTAGTTGTTCGAACCCTTTCCGAGTCGTTTTTTGTGTTTTTGCTTGGAATTCATTAAGCAGACCCCCTCGAGGGTTAGGCCTCAAATCTAATCCGTTTTTTATCTACTGGCACAATTTAATCAGACAGCATCAGCACAAGACTATCAAACAAAGCCTTCGTTTAATATCTTGCCTGTTGACTGTCGTTTCTTTCTTAATAGTGATCCTTGACAAAGCATTTTAACGAAGTTTATATTTGTGTGTGACAGACAACTGAAAAAAGATATTATTTTATTTTGTCTGTCTTCCTTTCTCCACTGAGTTGTAAATGGTTCTCTTTATAAAACGCTTAGTAGCGTCACAAGGGCAACTGTCGCAATGCAGTCGTAGTGGAATGGAGAGAGCAGGGTGCATGTGGTTGCACTGATTGAGCATGGCAGCTATTCGGCATCAGAACCTGGAGAAAAATGTGGAGTACTG
This sequence comes from Schistocerca piceifrons, assembly GCF_021461385.2. Lineage (NCBI taxonomy): Eukaryota > Metazoa > Arthropoda > Insecta > Orthoptera > Acrididae > Schistocerca > Schistocerca piceifrons. Next base: position 280,899,578 of record NC_060144.1, read on the forward strand.
GCATGGACAGCTAGACGCTGGTGGAAAGGATACAAGGAAAGGGGCTACATAGGGCGGAAAAGAGGAAGTGGACGGCTCCGTGTGTCTACCGCAGCAGAAAATTAATGTGACTTGGCGAATATATGTGCTTATCCCTTCCTCAGTAGCCGTCCCCTGAAAGAGCTATATCAGTTTCCCGGCAGCAGAAAGACTGTTACGAGGAGACTGAAAGACGTCGGATTATATTGTCGGAGAGCTCTTATAAAGCAGCAGTTAACCGATTATCAGAGGGCTGAACCGCATGGCTTTTTCAGCAGAATATATCGACTTTGACTGGAGTACAGTAATCTTTTCGAATGATAAAATATTTTCTTCCTGTTGCGATGCTCCTGTTCAAGTGAGACACGAAATTTTCTCATAAAGTTAATAGTTTATGCTGTTAGTGACTTTACATTTGTAGTATCACCAAATAATAATATAAACAGTTCCCTATATCATGACTTTAGTAGTTCATCCCTCAGCTGATAAATAAATGGATCATTCAATTTGTTAGTATTTGCATTAACACGGAAATGTTTTTAGCGTTTGTTATACCTCCCATGAGGGCAATGCTTCCAGCCATTACATTTTCTCTTCTTAGGCATCTCTCCACAGTTAATTCTTATACGACCCTGCGATTCGTTTCTATCTCCTTTTACCTTGTTTTGGTCATTTTCCCCTTCATTCAGTATCCTGTGAGCTGTAGGCAGACCATACTTTATTTTTTCAGATCCCCTCTTTTACTTCCACATCATCCATTTTGCAGTGTGTTTCTATATTTCTATCACTTGTATGTTTACTTCAAAGAATATTATTTGTTAAACATAAATGGTTTGTTATCGCTGTTCATCGCTTTACTTTTCTTAAACATCCATTTCTCTCTTATTCTGGTCCTGAAGTGCTGTACTTTTAATGCCATCAGTTTTTATTGCTGTGTTCATATGTTTATTACTTTTTCTCATTGTCATTACCATTTGTTGTTGTTCTCACATTCCATTGTTATTCTTTACTCGATTTTCGGATAATACCTGCAAAATGTTGTTTATTCTGTCTAAATCTGGAAATATTAGGAAATTGTTAACAAATGTGATGCAGCGTATCTTTTCACAATTGAATTTAACTGTTAATATTTCCTGTTCCGTCGCTTGTATTGCTTCTGTAATATATATATATATATATATATACACACGGTGTTAAGGAAAGTGGTACTCCATACTTTGCGAGTCGGTAGTATGGACTAAAAGAAGACAACCTGCATAATTGTAGGAGCTACACGCACTTCTTCAGTACAAGAGAAGTGTTTTAAGTAGAACAACAGATTTGTTTCACAGTAGTAAAAGTGAAGAAGTGCTCATTGCTCTTAAGATATTGATTTCAGACTGATTTCTCTTGTTTAGTGGATATGTTTGTCTTGTTTCTGTCCATCCTATCAGCTCTCGAAATATGGATTACTCGTTTTTAATATCCCGTATTCGAAGCAGATATGTAGACAAAGGACGTCCATACTCATTTCCAGACTTTATATTCCTATTTTATTCCATTTGTATTTGTTATTGGGCTCTAATGTATTCAAAAATTGGAACCAATGAACTCAGTCCAGCCAAGTTTTTTATAATAGTAAAATTATACCTTCCATTTCGAACCATTCCTATATCAATGAGGGAATTATTTCTTTATCGGTTCATTTCTTCTCTTTTAACTAGCAGCACATACAAACCTGTAACTGATTAAGTTATTCTTATTTTGTTCCCTCATAGGCCTGCCCCAATAAACCGATCTATATTTCCTTTTATTAAAGTTATACGATATTCGTATGTTTCTTGGAGGCATGCTGCACTTTTCACTGTTGAATGCCTTGGCTGATTTTTCTTTTAAAGTTAAGCATAAGATAAAATATACTTTACAGTACTTTTCTAACATTACACTCATGAACTATATCATATCCCCCAAGGTATACACTCTTTTTCTCCAGGTCACCTCTCGAAACTTAGGATATAATTGCGCAGTAATGTCCACATGTAAAATTAAAATGTGTTCAACGTTTCGTAAGTGTATTTTCTCACCTCCTGGCATGGGTGAATGACAGCACATCTGTCAAACAGGAGATGCGAGGTCTGTATCACCTAATCCCAGGTCTTTCGCGCTCGTTTCTGCCATCCACTTTGACATGGGAAGTGCCTGATGACGGGGCTAGGAATCGGAGAGTGAACGTGCTGGTAACTTAGTTTGTGGTTCCTGGTGTCTCAACCTAAAGCCGTTCACCCTAGTGTGCTTTCTGTAGGAAATATCGTCCTCGGAAAGTGGACAGGATGGTTTTCTCTTCCTTTGAAATTGTGAGATAGCCGCATCAGCACGTTTCCAAGATAGTACACAGTTGTTCACGAGATTTGTTTCTCGTAAATCTTTTTCTTTATTCCTCCTTTACATTCAATTTTGATATCAGCTGAAAACTGCCTGCATTGCCTTGATTAAAAATTATATGACAAAGAAACAAATTGTTTTCATGTTTAATATTCCGTAGGCGCATGCAAATACATGAATTGTGTTACGATTTACAAATTTTATGATCTTAGTCATAACAGCAACGCTGCATACACAAATTTTTCTTGAGCAATGAGTATTGCATAAAGATACGCACTGGTAGTGCTATTTAGTTCTCAGTAATATGAAGGGATGACTTATTTCACTAACATTCATGAAATCAGCTGTTTATCTCAACTGTAGGCGTTTACTCCGAGCGCGGGCCGCTTTGCCACGAGGTGTGAACAGGCGACGTTAGCGGCCACGGTCTCCTTCAGTAAATGCAACACATTCAGCGAACGAGCACGTGTAAAGTTCGTAGAGAATATCTCGTTATAAAATTGATTTCTTTCTTCTATATATCTTTGTCAGTGGAAAGATAGAAAAAACAATTGTATAGTGAAGGCTAGCAATCGTTTTGAATAAGCGAAGCAGATTAGATTTACAACCATGCAACAGAGTCCAACAGTTCAACAGACTGCTGCACTGTATTGAACAACTTACACCCCACCTCATCATTACCAAAGCATAGGAGGACGGCATATTGTGAAAGAAGTCGTACCTGCGTCTTATAACTGACGCCTTAAACTATATTCTAATCCCCGTCCCAGCACCCTCCCCTTGTCAGTGTAGGTTTTTGTCATCAGCTATCAGCAAAGGATTTTGCAATGTGGAATCCTCCGAATAATTTATAAACCTGTAGCTTAGACAACATAGCCAATGCAGTTGTCGAATTTTTTCACAGTATGGAAATTCATAGTATTAGTCAGAAATATTTAACTTCTAAGTTAATGGATGATCATTTCTTTACAGGACCATAGCCCGATTCATAATAGCAGAGCCGTCCAGAACTGGTTCCAAGGTCAGCAGAGAATAAAACTTCTTTCTTTCGTGCCAAAATCACCAGACCTCAACCCCATTGAAAATATGTGGTTCAAAAATGGCTCTGAGCACTATGGGGCTTAACATCTGAGGTCATAAATCCCCTAGAACTTGGAGCTACTTAAACCTAACTAACCTAAGGACACCATAAACATCCATACCTGAGGCAGGATTCGAACCTGCGACCGTAGCGGTCGCGCGATTCCAGACTGAAGCGCCTAGAACCGCTCGGCCACAACGGCCGGCGGAAATATGTGGGCGGAGGTTACGAGGTCGTTACCACCTGGGTCAAGGAATTTAGAAACTCTGTGGGAAAATATAGAGATTACATGGTGGGAGATAAACGATCATCAGAATCTCTCAATGAATTTAGCCTTACCATTTCCCCGACGCCTTCGAGCAATCCTGTTGCGAGGTCCTAAAGTGTTCCGGAAACGTACTAATGCTAAATGGTCCAAGTGTATTCTCATTAAATGTGTCACTACGTGATTCTTACACATAACAATTACTAATTAAATTCTTTACTCAAATAAATAAATAAACAAATGTACGCGCAACGGATAAATGTTTAATTTTGTAGTATTAACCCCAAATTTGGTACACTGTTAATCACCCGACTGTGTTAAAAGAAAACACTTAAGTAATAGGAATCGTAACTGGTCCTGCATAATAACTCTTCCTCCGTTCTGTAAGCTATTTCTTTTCATTCTGTCTTACTTTCATCTCTCAAAACATAATAACGGTATTACCAGTAACATACAGGATAAAATTTCCTCACAGATGATCTTGTAACAGCACATATAAAGATATTTTACTTCCTATGGTTTCTCACCCACGGGAAGGAATGGAGGATAGCCCACAATACTTGATTCATAACGTCACAGCAACACACCATCACTCTTATAACCACTGGGCAAAGCAATGATCGTATCTCCACTCGGACCAGTACTAGAAAAAGTCTAACTTATTCAATCAAACCTCTCATTTATTGACGTGCCTCGATGTTAACTAAGTCCGGCGTGGCTGGAAAGTTCACGCGGTCGCGATTCCGAAATTTACTTTCCCCTCATATTCGTGCGCGGCACGTTATTTCAACTGAAAAAATGCCCTCCACAAGTTACCTCGACTGATTTCCTAATTATATGTCGGCACCATTAAATAATATACCATCCAAAGCCTCCCCTCCAAAAGATACATAAATACACACACAGAAATTTTCACAATACTTACAGTTCGTGTATAGCGTGGATAGCATGGCAATACGAATTACAATTATGCTGTTTCCCCTCTTTTTAATTCAGGAAAGCGATCTCAGTGAAGCCCACTTATCTTTCAAATCCAGTTGTTCTAAAAATCAGCTTCACACGTAAATTTCTACTGATTCATTCCACAAAAGATGACTTCTTATTCTTTCATATTAAATTAGCAACCTTGCCTTTATCCATGAATTTCAGAAACTCGTCAAATTACAAATTAAAATACACGCAAGCTACAAATGGCTTCTATGAAAACTAATTCTTTCAGATCAAAATTTCTGTTAGGAGCTTTATTAGTTAAAGCCACGAGATAATATTTTCCTACACTTCCAGATCAGATTTTTAAACAAACTAACCAGTATCATCAATTTAAATTGACCATTACTAAAAAGAATTATGGTAAATCAACACATTCCTACTTATAAACTAATGGTTCCTAGCACTCAGTCATCCACTCTTCATAATTTTCTTCATCAGCCTTATGTGGTGAGTGCCAGGTCTTTAGACTATAATAGCTCGTCACATGTATCTTATTTGTATCGTACCCGCTTTACAATCGAATTCTAACACTTTACTGTTCACCGAATTACTCAATCGAGTATCAAATTCTGTTAACTTTCAAGTTACTCTTCGCGGTCGCGACATAGTATTCTCACATTGCCTTTCTTTTACCTGTCTATAAACAATTTGGTTCCCTCAAAAATATTATATTAAATTAAATATACTCTGAAAGAGAATGTTACCATGTAAGGTGGAACATTAGAGCCTTAAATAACTCATTTCCTTTCCCGTTGAGGAGAACATTTTGCTCCACCACTTCCTCAGTCCATCCGGCTGCTTCGGTCGTCCCCAGGCAAGTGCCTTTCTCTTACCACGCTACCGCTCTCCCCCTGCCTACGGCGAGGGTGGTGTGCACCCTGGCCAATCAAGGCTCCAGAATTTCAATCATTTGAAACTCCCGGCTGTCTTCTTCCCAGCACACAATGATATCTGCCCGCGCTTTTCTACTCAATGAGCTTAACGTAAGAATACAGACAAACCTAGCCCCCTTCTCTCCAATGTCAGAGACAGACCTTTACCTCAGAAAACTCTCATGTCACTGCATATCGATACATCGTTGCCTTCCCATGATTCTAATAATTTCGTTTCAATATTCACTCCCATTCTATACATAATGCATACTATCTACCTTGCTCTCAACACAATCGTGGACTATTTAGGATAAGTGGGAAAAGTTGGTTTTCATACATTATACCAAAATAATAAACTCATCCAGTTGCTGTGATCAATTTCCTAAACACAGCAGGGTGGTTCAATAAAAATCAACAGCTCAGATCGAGCGTCTGGTAACAGATACCTGATACCTGACGTAGCAAGATATTCTAGCAATTACAAGTGGATAGTAATTCCCGTGCGAATAGGTTGATATTTTTGAAGTACAGCGCCTTTGGGCTATCAGGAAGTAAATTCGGAGGAATATGGCCAAATTCATGGTGCTGCGTTGACGGTGCCAACGATCGATATGATGAGCCTGCTGCTCTTACTGTTATTTTGTTTCTTTCGTTTGAGGTGTACCACGAAATAAAATTCTCATCCGCTAAACGATTTTCGTTTCTATTCGAAAAGCTTCTTGAGTAATCCGGCAGTGAACATTACCTAGAGATGACACTTGTAGTTATCGAAGTAAAGGCATATGTTTAAGGATAACTAACTATAGTCGAAGTTAAACCAGATGATACTGAAGGAATAAGGATATGACAAGCGACAGCGAGAGTGGTAGCCATTGTTTGCTATGTGGGAAGCAAGAAACCTGAGGCCTTCAGTAGTAAAATGTATGTAAAATTCGATAACAAGAAATCTTTTTTGATGGGGTAAGGATGCTAATATCATATATATCTGACGCTCAGGAAACCTTATCTGAAAGTATATGACAGGCTTCCTGCTGTTATGATATGTCGCTTGCTTTCAATAGACATATAGATAACCCACGGTAGAGCTTTTTCGTCATCAGAATCACATAAATTGGAATAACAGTCAGAGGGTTATTACTGAATTGTAGGCACATGGCCACACCACATATCTAAAATTTGGAGAGGAGACTCTCTCGCGTTAAATTGGATATCTGGATCCTATCATGAAATAATCAGGCTACGAAAACACGTTCTTCCTGCTGTCAGCGCGGTCCAGACTGCAATGTTGTAGGCATCCTTTGCAAACGCTGTTGGCATAACAATGATTTGCAGCTGTGGGACTGATTTATCCTGCTAAATTCGCCTGGCATTTTCTTGTCATTTGTATGAAATACTGTGAATATTCCCTCCGATTATATCTTATTGAGTTAGTAATATTTTGTGAGTACAAGATCATTTCTTGCAGAATCTATCCCTTGTCTCATCCTTTACATTGTAAGTTATCAGTTATCTACTGCAGCCGCGATTATGGCAACGAGTGAGTTTATGCAGGAATTCCTTGGCATCATAGTTGTAAAGTAGTGACTTTATAAAACGGTAGTTGCCTCCGAAAGCAGTTCCAGGTTTGCTGCAAAAGATATGTCTTATCAATTCCTTTCGGTAAGTTTTAAATCAGGTGCTACCTGTCACATGTGAGTGTGTCCTAGCAAACTGGCAGGAGTTGCCATGATCTTAGACCTCCCTAATCTTGAGTCACATCTACATCTACATCTACATCTATACTCCGCGAGCCACCTTACGGTGTGTGGCGGAGGGTACTTATTGTACCACTATCTGATCCCCCCTTCCCTGTTCCATTCACGAATTGTGCGTGGGAAGAACGACTGCTTGTAAGTCTCCGTATTTGCTCTAATTTCACGGATCTTTTCGTTGTGATCATTACGTGAGATATATGTGGGCGGTAGTAATATGTTGCCCATCTCTTCCCGGAATGTGCTCTCTCGTAATTTCGATAATATACCTCTCCGTATTGCGTAACGCCTTTCTTGAAGTGTCCGCCACTGGAGCTTGTTCAGCATCTCCGTAACGCTCTCGCGCTGACTAAATGTCCCCATGACGAATCGCGCTGCTTTTCGCTGGATCATGTCTATCTCTTCTATTAATCCAACCTGGTAAGGGTCCCATACTGATGAGCAATACTCAAGAATCGGACGAACAAGCGTTTTGTAAGCTACTTCTTTCGTCGATGAGTCACATTTTCTTAGAATTCTTCCTATGAATCTCAACCTGGCGCCTGCTTTTCCCATTATTTGTTTTATGTGATCATTCCACTTCAGATCGCTCCGGATAGTAACTCCTAAGTATTTTACGGTCGTTACCGCTTCCAATGATTTACCACCTATGGCATAATCGTACTGGAATGGATTTCTACCCCTATGTATGCGCATTATATTACATTTATCTACGTTTAGGGAAAGCTGCCAGCTGTCGCACCATGCATTAATCCTCTGCAGGTCCTCCTGGAGTACGTACGAGTCTTCTGATGTTGCTACTTTCTTGTAGACAACCGTGTCATCTGCAAATAGCCTCACGGAGCTACCGATGTTGTCAACTAAGTCATTTATGTATATTGTAAACAATAAAGGTCCTATCACGCTTCCCTGCGGTACTCCCGAAATTACCTCTACATCTGCAGATTTTGAACCGTTAAGAATGACATGTTGTGTTCTTTCTTCTAGGAAATCCTGAATCCAATCACAAACCTGGTCCGATATTCCGTAAGCTCGTATTTTTTTCACTAAACGTAAGTGCGGAACCGTATCAAATGCCTTCCTGAAGTCCAGGAATACGGCATCAATCTGCTCGCCAGTGTCTACGGCACTGTGAATTTCTTGGGCAAATAGGGCGAGCTGAGTTTCACATGATCTCTGTTTGCGGAATCCATGTTGGTTATGATGAAGGAGATTTGTATTATCTAAGAACGTCATAACACGAGAACACGAAACATGTTCCATTATTCTACAACAGATTGACGTAAGCGAAATAGGCCTATAATTATTCGCATCTGATTTATGACCCTTCTTGAAAATGGGAACGACCTGCGCTTTCTTCCAGTCGCTAGGTACTTTACGTTCTTCCAGCGATCTACGATAAATTGCTGATGGAAAGGGGGCAAGTTCTTTAGCATAATCACTGTAGAATCTTAAGGGTATCTCGTCTGGTCCGGATGCTTTTCCGCTACTAAGTGATAGCAGTTGTTTTTCAATTCCGATATCGTTTATTTCAATATTTTCCATTTTGGCGTCCGTGCGACGGCTGAAGTCAGGGACCGTGTTACGATTTTCCGCAGTGAAACAGTTTCGGAACACTGAATTCAGTATTTCTGCCTTTCTTCGGTCGTCCTCTGTTTCGGTGCCATCGTGGTCAACGAGTGACTGAATAGGGGATTTAGATCCGCTTACCGATTTTACATATGACCAAAACTTTTTAGGGTTCTTGTTTAGATTGTTTGCCAATGTTTTATGTTCGAATTCGTTGAATGCTTCTCTCATTGCTCTCTTTACGCTCTTTTTCGCTTCGTTCAGCTTTTCCTTATCAGCTATGATTCGACTACTCTTAAACCTATGATGAAGCTTTCTTTGTTTCCGTAGTACCTTTCGTACATGATTGTTATACCACGGTGGATCTTTCCCCTCGCTTTGGACCTTAGTCGGTACGAACTTTTCTAAGACGTACTGGACGATGTTTCTGAATTTTTTCCATTTTTGTTCCACATCCTCTTCCTCAGAAATGAACGTTTGATGGTGGTCACTCAGATATTCTGCGATTTGTGCCCTATCACTCTTGTTAAGCAAATATATTTTCCTTCCTTTCTTGGCATTTCTTATTACACTTGTAGTCATTGATGCAACCACTGACTTATGATCACTGATACCCTCTTCTACATTCACGGAGTCGAAAAGTTCCGGTCTATTTGTTGCTATGAGGTCTAAAACGTTAGCTTCACGAGTTGGTTCTCTAACTATCTGCTCGAAGTAATTCTCGGACAAGGCAGTCAGGATAATGTCACAAGAGTCTCTGTCCCTGGCTCCAGTTCTGATTGTGTGACTATCCCATTCTATACCTGGTAGATTGAAGTCTCCCCCTATTACAATAGTATGATCACGAAACTTCTTCACGACGTTCTGCAGGTTCTCTCTGAGGCTCTCAACTACTACGGTTGCTGATGCAGGTGGTCTATAGAAGCATCCGACTATCATATCTGACCCACCTTTGATACTTAACTTAACCCAGATTATTTCACATTCGCATTCGCTAATAACTTCACTGGATATTATTGAATTCTTTACTGCTATAAATACTCCTCCACCATTGGCGTTTATCCTATCCTTGCGGTATATATTCCATTCTGTGTCTAGGATTTCGTTACTGTTCACTTCCGGTTTTAACCAACTTTCCGTTCCTAATACTATATGCGCACTATTTCCTTCAATAAGAGATACTAATTCAGGAACCTTGCCCTGGATACTCCTGCAGTTTACCAATATTACGTTAACTTTTCCTGTTTTTGGTCTCTGAGGACGGACGTACTTTATCAACGATGATAATGTCCTCTCTGGTAAGCTGTCAGGTATTTTATCGTTTCGCCCAAGGGGGGGGTCCCTCTAACCTAAAAAACCCCCGTGTGCACGCCACACGTACTCTGCTACCCTAGTAGCTGCTTCCGGTGTGTAGTGCACGCCTGACCTGTCTAGGGGGGCCCTACAGTTCTCCACCCAATAACGGAGGTCGATGAATTTGCAACCATTATAGTCGCAGAGTCGTCTGAGCCTCTGGTTTAGACCCTCCACACGGCTCCAAACCAGAGGACCGCGATCGACTCTGGGCACTATGCTGCAGATATTAAGCTCAGCTTGCACTCCGCGTGCGATGCTGGTTGTCTTCACCAAATCAGCCAGCCGCCGGAAGGAACCAAGGATGGCCTCAGAACCCAAGCGGCAGGCGTCATTCGTTCCGACATGTGCTACTATCTGCAGCCGGTCACACCCAGTGCGTTCAATAGCTGCCGGAAGGGCCTCCTCCACATTACGGACGAGACCCCCCGGCAAGCACACCGAGTGCACACTGGCATTCTTCCCCGACCTACCCGCTATTTTCCTGAGGGGCTCCATAACCCGCCTAACGTTGGAGCTCCCTATAACTAATAGGCCCGCCCACTGTGACTGTCGGGACCTTGCCGGAGAATCGGCCACTGGCCCAACAGGCGAGGCATCCTGTGGTGGCTCGGAAACGATGTCATCACCACTAGGAAGCACCCCGTACCTGTTGGAGAGGAGTAAGGCAGCTGCCACGCAGCCAGATCCCACCTTCGCCTTTCGGCCAGGCACGCGCGAACCCACCACTGTCCGCCATTCACCCTGGAGTGATGGCTGACCGGTAAGATGCTCACTGCCGGAAGACGCAGCGACATCAGGGGTTCCATGTGATTCCAAGGCCACCGAAGTAGGCATAGGTCTCACCACAGTTGCCCCAACGCCACTACGAGCCGACGCCTGCGGCTCGAGCTCGATGAGCCTAACAGACAAAGCCTCCACCTGCCCCCGAAGAGTGACCAATTCTCCTTGCGTCCGCTCACAACAACCACAGTCCCTACACATGACTATGTTTACCCTACTCTATACGGTGACAAATTCCCAAGATAATCTTCTGATGAGCTACTCTGATAATCAAGAAACACCCACTGAAATACGAGACGCGAAAACTACGCTAGGTTTTCCCAGAAAAACTATTTAAATGCTAAGCGCAGCAAATAGGTACAAAAACGCTTTATACAAACAGTACTCGCTGCTGCTGGTGCTCTCGCTCTGGCTGTCACAAGACAACTGCTGATTCAAGTGACTAGTGGCTAACGGCCGCGAAACAAACAAAAGACGGTTTTAGGGCGCTTTCTGTTCTAAACGATCAAGAAAACACTAAGAAATCTAACACGAAAACTACGTAAAGTTTTATCAAGAACTGTTAGTTACTATGCAGAGCAGATAAACACAAATAGAATCCCTTCCTTAGTGGAAGGTCGTAAACAAAATGCAAAATAAACGCTTTATACAAACAGTACTCGCTGCTGCTGGTGCTCTCGCTCTGGCTGTCACAAGACAACTGCTGATTCAAGTGACTAGTGGCTAACGGCCGCGAAACAAACAAAAGACGGTTTTAGGGCGCTTTCTGTTCTAAACGATCAAGAAAACACTAAGAAATCTAACACGAAAACTACGTAAAGTTTTATCAAGAACTGTTAGTTACTATGCAGAGCAGATAAATCAAAATTACTGATAAAATTACTGAGCAGATTCGAAGCATCTATGAGAGTCACGAATTTTACTTTGTTCATTAACTCGGTCTGAAATAAGAGGGCAAAAATTACAGGGACAATGACCAAGTTTGTTAGTGTGCATTATCTGTGGCAGATCTGGAGGTGAAAACGTACGAAAATGCACAACTGCACTTTTGCGAACTTGTGTTTTATTTTTGCAGCAACGTTGTTGTGAACCCACCATCTGGTATCAACGCTTTACATTAGCAACCATTATATCTAACCATTTTGATAGTACACCTGATAATATAGATGAGTAGGACACAAGACAGAACGTAGATAATGTCCGTTTGACGTCAACAGTGTGTAACATTTTACTTTTTTGAGTAGGACAATAATTTGAGGTTTAGTTAAAATAAGCTTACGCTGCAATAGAATTCGCTTGTATTTTTCAATCTGTGATCTGTTGTCGGTTTGAACGCCTTCAATTACATCGGCAACTTAGTGCAGCTCCACCGAGGGCTGTCTGGAGTGGGGTGGAGATAGCAATGTGAAAGTGGCGAGCTGTCGAAGACGATCTTCATGTTATTAGTGCGATTGAGACTTCGTATATTCTTGACGATGTTTAGCACCTTTGCGGTCAGTCACCCAATTTCAGAAATCATGTTGAGTAATCCTGGTAAATTGTCATAATATTGTCTTTTTATATTGATAAGTCATCTGGTTAGTCGTCATGTTCAAGAGCCATCTGCAACGCTAATTTAATATTACAATCCTAGGAACTAACCTGCAATATGTTTTGTATTTCATAATCAGAACTATCTACATTAACCGTCATCAGAGCAATGTCAGGGAACAGAACGCAGCAGTGCCTTGGTAACTACTTGGGGACCTGCTTGAGTCGTGTTCTAAGAAAAGGGTAGTTGCTGATTCACATCATATTACACTAGCAAGAAGTACCGAATTTTCCTTTTTCTCTGCGAACATCCGGAATTAAATTCAGTAACAAAATGCTAAGAAGATATTTGCATTGAGCCAGCTCGATGATCAGCCTATTTTTATAGATTTTTATTTTCACAGCTATTCTCGTTCTCCATTGCAATAAACTTCATTCATTACTTGCTTGTTCTTGTTACGATAATTATTGTCATTCTCTCATTCCCAAGAGTTTTCACATCCCTATTTGGTATCGATGCACCTGAAGAGTGGCCATGAAAGAAGGGAATAATGAATGTTACGTCATGCAGAATACACTCATTTACTTCGGCACCTCGTGATCAACGCTTCAGGAGAAGTGAGATACATAAAGATGTCAATAGGAGGACAGATACGCTGGCACAACTATGCAACTACTCCTGTTGATTTAACAGTGTTACCAGATAAACTGGTGCTGCGGAACCAAAAATGTAGTACAGACTGTGCCACAGTAGCAGAGAGCTGCTAATTTCGGACCATGACCTTGAATTACTCTTGGGTCAGCTGCTGGTTAGAGTGTTGCATCTGTAAATGGAAGGCTTTGATGTCTTGTGCTGATGCTGTCTGAATAAATTATGCCAGTAGATAAAAAACGGTTTAGATTTGAGACCTAATCCTCGAGGGGGTCTGCTTAGTGAATTCCAAGCAAATACACAAAAAACAACTCAAAAAGGGTTCGAACAACTACTTTCATGCAGAGACATCCATTTGGAATCTGTTCATCGTTTAGGGGCCAAACAAAAGGATAACATCATCGAAACAATGACCAGGCTATTTAGTATACAATAGAGCATACACATTTCAAGGAGGAAACGTGTGAAGACACAGACTTCTTCGTTATCCATATGTGCGGCATATCTTTCGTGTTAACGAAAGTAATATACCGCTTTACCTCTTCTTAAATCTCAAATGAAATGAATGCCATGTGGAATAGAATATTTGTTTGCTGCGTCTCTTCTTGCTTCCATCCCTACTAACATTTTTCTTCTTTCTCGTGGTACTCATGACATTCCATATGTATGCTGCAAAAGATTGCACGTGGGCACTTTCGACATCGAGGTGCAAAGTGTTTGATATCTTACATTATATTCAATTAAACCAAGCTTTCGATGTATTTTACCTTCGTTTGTATTTTGAGATGATTATGAACGTTATGGAAAATTATCTCACATGGTTTATGCTGAATGAGAAAGACTGAATCATCCGTTTTGCTTTCCCTGCGTTGTAATGATATAATGTCGGCGTCAACAGCCTTCTTCCACGCCGGATGCTGAAACTTAATTCATTCTGGATTAATGATAATTGAACGCCTCAAATGTACACATAGCCCACAAGGCGACGTCAGAAACTATCAGGGAAGAACGCCGCATAAAAACCAAACGTGTGGCGCGTCTCTTCTCTGAAGAACCGTATCGGACAATCACGACAAGCATTTCGCTAAAGAGCCATCTCATAAGAGAGCTGAGAATTGGCAGCGTCATAGCAAGTATTTGTCAACACTGTGGGAGTGCATTAGTTCGGGGTGTAGCCCGGCATTACGTCGCTAAATACACTTGGAATTCGTTTTTCACATCGAAGACTTATACGATATAATCCACTGTAAGATGAGACACTTAGAGAGTATATTTAATTTCTGGACTCCAAGAACGGCATTCTTCACATTAGTAACACCAGTTTGTGTGTTTAAAGTATCGCAATGACTATAGTCCGCCTCTTGCCGCCAGTGTGTCGTTAGCTCAGCGATTCGCTTATGCGTTGCGATGCTGGGGCTAAATGAAATGGCAGTTCCAATCTCGGTGAAGGCCGCTGAACATAACGTTTAATTTTCCATCTTAACTAATGGAGTTGCAAACTGCTAAATCTGAAGAATGCCTTTACACATAAATCTTCTTGCAATTTCGACTTAGTAAATTATGTTAATTTAATGACTGTCTGTTTTGCAAATGCCAAGGTGCTTCACTGAAAAATAGTCTCCGAAAAGATTCAAACCTACTGTCAACGATTCGAATTTGAGCTTTGTTTGTCATATACACTCCTGGAAATTGAAATAAGATCACCGTGAATTCATTGTCCCAGGAAGGGGAAACTTTATTGACACATTCCTGGGGTCAGATACATCACATGATCACACTGACAGAACCACAGGCACATAGACACAGGCAACAGTGCATGCACAATGTCGGCACTAGTACAGTGTATATCCACCTTTCGCAGCAATGCAGGCTGCTATTCTCCCATGGAGACGATCGTAGAGATGCTGGATGTAGTCCTGTGGAACGGCTTGCCATGCCATTTCCACCTGGCGCCTCAGTTGGACCAGCGTTCGTGCTGGACGTGCAGACCGCGTGAGACGACGCTTCATCCAGTCCCAAACATGCTCAATGGGGGACAGATCCGGAGATCTTGCTGGCCAGGGTAGTTGACGTACACCTTCTAGAGCACGTTGGGTGGCACGGGATACATGCGGACGTGCATTGTCCTGTTGGAACAGCAAGTTCCCTTGCCGGTCTAGGAATGGTAGAACGATGGGTTCGATGACGGTTTGGATGTACCGTGCACTATTCAGTGTCCCCTCGACGATCCCCAGTGGTGTACGGCCAGTGTAGGAGATCGCTCCCCACACCATGATGCCGGGTGTTGGCCCTGTGTGCCTCGGTCGTATGCAGTCCTGATTGTGGCGCTCACCTGCACGGCGCCAAACACGCATACGATCATCATTGGCACCAAGGCAGAAGCGACTCTTATCGCTGAAGACGACACGTCTCCATTCGTCCCTCCATTCACGCCTGTCGCGACACCACTGGAGGCGGGCTGCACGATGATGGGGCGTGAGCGGAAGACGGTCTAACGGTGTGCGGGACCGTAGCCCAGCTTCATGGAGACGGTTGCGAATGGTCGTCGCCGATACCCCAGGAGCAACAGTGTCCCTAATTTGCTGGGAAGTGGCGGTGCAGTCCCCTACGGCAATGCGTAGGATCCTACGGTCTTGGCGTGCATCCGTGCGTCGCTACGGTCCGCTCCCAGGTCGACGGGCACGTGCACCTTCCGCCGACCACTGGCGACAACATCGATGTACTGTGGAGACCTCACGCCCCACGTGTTGAGCAATTCGGCGGTACGTCCACCCGGCCTCCCGCATGCCCACTATACGCCCTCGCTCAAAGTCCGTCAACTGCACATACGGTTCACGTCCACGCTGTAGCGGCATGCTACCAGTGTTAAAGACTGCGATGGAGCTCCGTATGCCACGGCAAACTGGCTGACACTGACGGCGGCGGTGCACAAATGCTGCGCAGCTATCGCCATTCGACGGCCAACACCACGGTTCCTGGTGTGTCCGCTGTGCCGTGCGTGTGATCATTGCTTGTACAGCCCTCTCGCAGTGTCCGGAGCAAGTATGGTGGGTCTGACACACCGGTGTCAATGTGTTCTTTTTTCCATTTCCAGGAGTGTAGATCTAACATGTCAGGAGGTTGTTTATGAAGTGAACATGTAGATAAATAGTTCCTCTCTTCTAAATTTTGCAATAGCATTTAACTGTAGACGTTTGCTGACACCGGCGTTAGCAATTCCTTTCCATTCTATGAAACCTCAAAATCGATAACTTTTTCTGGTTTAAATCTTATGACCTTAACTATCACTTCAGATCAACGTTAAATACTTCATGAATCTATACACGGAACTCCAAATGTGCAGTGTTCCTGCACTGCTGCAGAGCATGCATTGCAAGGTATTCACACAGTTTATCTCATAGACTTACCATAAGGAATGAAACAAAAACTGTAATACACTTTACACCACAGTCGCTCACTCTGGCTTGGCGAAAACATCCGAATATTCGCCAAAGTTGCACAAATAATAGACTTTGAAAGGAATAGAAAGAGGTATGAAGCATTTATAAATTCATCGATGTAGTGAGGTGGTTTAATTTCGTCTAAGTCTGTCAAATTAATTTCGGACCATACGCAGCTCTTGCCGATTAATGTAATACAATCATGGACTGTGCGTCTGGTCCCGGTGGAGGTTCGAGTCCTCCCTCGGGCATGGGTACGTGTGTTTGTCCTTAGGGTAATTTAGATTACGTAGTGTGTAATCTTAGGGACTGATGACCTTAGCAGCTAAGTCCCGTAAGATTTCACACACATTTGAACATTTTTGAACGTAATACAGTACGAATTTACTAATCAGGGCGTCGGTCTATGTTGCTTTCGACCGTGAATGGAAATCGTAGAAATCTTCTATGGAGCAACATTTAATAATAAAAAAGCGTTTTAAATTATCAAAAGCGATGAGCGGTAGCAGGCGCTTTCGATAAAGAACGGGGGAGTGCAGCGCCGCTGCTGTCGCCACGGCCGCTGCAGTAGCCAGCAAATGGATCCCGGGGCTTTGCCGCATGCGACGTCCAGAGGAGGACTCTCTGGAGGAAATCTGCCGCAAAATCGTTACTGGATAAAAGTTTGTTATCGGTGTGACAGAAAGTGAAATAGATTGAATCTACATTACCATTACATTCATGTCTTCGGCATTATGTCGGAAGAGGCTATAAAAATTTTTTGCGCCAGCTAGTTTCGATCCACAGACATCGGAGGCGGAAACAACTCACGGTACCGCTATACCACGGGCGCAAACAGGGTATGGTTTCACTTATATGGGACAAGACGGCCTCCAGGAAGTGCCGCAGTGTACAGTGTTGCCAGATTGTGCAGATTGCCGGACTTCGAGAATTATCGAGTTGGCCAGTTTATTTGTCCTACGTCGCGATCGGCGCGGACTTAGCCTCTGCAGCAGCCGGCCACCGGTCGAGTTTTATGTGAAAGAGTGTACATATAAAACAAATAAATTTTGAAATGTGAAGAATATATCAATATGTCGTTGCATAGAAAATGGCTTCGATCACAGCTGCACATTTTCGTTGAATACAAAAGCTTTCGTACTAGGTCAAGTTGGAGCTTTGGCCGTTCGTCCAATAAAGTAGCAGAAAATTGATCCTTGTTTGAATAAGTTCTACGATGCACACGTCGATCCAATGCAGCCCAGAGGCGTTCAGCTGGATATACCTCAGGGCTGTAGCTTGGTCACATCAGAAGTTTGATTTTTATTATCTTAGAAGAAAAGATTGTAATGACCAGAAATGTGTTTCGTATCATTGTCCTGATAGTCTTTCTCTCATGTGGAACCATATTCATTCCCAAAATGACTCAGTGGCAAGAAAACGTCAGTTCACTTCGGTGTGTAGAGTATATGGGTCTAGAAATATATCATCCGACTTTCGGAAAAGATCATCCACACAATTCTGAAGACTGCAAGAGTCGACGAGTGCGAGAATTGTCGCACGATCAGCTTAATAGCTGATGCATCGAATTTGCTGAAAAGAATGATATACAAAAGAGTTGAAAAGAAAATTGAGGATGTGCTAGATGACGATCAGTTCGGTTTTAGGGAAGGTAAAGGCACCAGAGACGCATAGCTGGTGTTACAATTGGTAATGGAAGAAAGACTAAAGCAAAATGAACTCTTCACGTGAGTATTTCTTGTCCTTCAAAAATGTTTCGACAATCTCAAACGGGGCAAGATGTTTGAAATTCTGAGAAAAATATGGGTGACCTATAGTGAAAGAAGGGTAACATACCGTAAGTTGAACAACCATGAAGGAATAATAGGAGTGGGTGATCAACAACGATGTGCTCCGATTAACAGGGGTCAAAGACAATAAGTAGGCTTTCGCCTCTACTGTTCAGTCTATACATCGAAGAAGCAATGACAGAAATGAAAGGTTCAAAGTTGAATTAAAATTCACGGTTAAAGAATATCAATGACAAGAATCGCTGATGACATTTCTATGCTCAGTGAAAGTGAAGAAGGATGACGGGATTTGCTGAATGGAATGAACAGTCTAATCAGTACAGTTTGTGGACTGAGAATAAACCGAGGAAAGAGGAAACTAATGGGAAGTAGGAGGAATGAGTAGGGCGACGAACATGAAATCCAAATTGGTAATCACAAAGTAGAAATTAAGGAAATCTGCAAAGTACCCCATGAGAGATGGAGCAGCCCAGCACTGGCAAAAGGACACTTATGGCCAACAGAAGTCTACTAGTATCAAACATGGATCTTAATTTGGGGAAGAAATTTGTGAGAATCCTTTGGTGCATAATATTGAATGGCAGGGAGAATGGAATGTGGGAAAACCAGAATATAAGAGAATTGATGAATTTGAGTCATGGTGCTACAGAACAGTGTTGAAAATTATGTGGACTGTTAAGGTAAGGAATGAAGACGTTCTCCGCAGAATCGACGAGGTAAGGAATAAGAGGCATACTCGGAATGTAAGATACGATTAGGCACGGAATGAAAACCACTCTGAAAATCCGATGGAACTTTCCACAGATGTGTTGGGCAGTGTCTTTAGTATGCCTAACAATCGTTTGAAGTCGCTCTTTTCAGTTCAGAGCGCAAAATGATCACGTAGAAATGCCTAAAACAACAGTGTCTCCCGTCAAGTATGTGGATCTGGTGAGAGATTTCGCCTGAAGCTATACAGCCCACATAACAAGTCATGCATTCTGCAGGGGCACTGAAAACACTCCTGCAGCGTTTCCAATGGGAAGCGTTTGATCACCCACAATACAGCCCTTAAATGGCTCCCTCCGTTGTTCATCTGTGCTCACATGAACCGCTGGCTACGAAGACAACATTTTGGCACAAACAACGAAAGACAGACCAGCGTAGAGAATTGGCGGAAAGCACTGGCGGGTGCTTTGTGTGACGAGGGTACTGGAAAATTGGCACAACACCACAACAAATATCTAAGTCGGAGCGGTGACAATTTAGAGACGTAACTGTAAGGTGTGGTTAACCGTTGCGAATGAGAAATATTTGATTTTCTCGGTGGTTTTCATTTCTCGACCGATCGGACCTTGCTTTCCGAACAGCCCTCCAATATGGAAAACATTGGCAAGGAGAAGGGACAGGATGGTGGGATATCACTTCCCTGGTACCAGATGGAGCCGTAGACGTAAACGCTATAAAGGAAGAGTGGGATTTGAACACATCTAGCAAATGATTGACAACATAGTTTGCAAGTGCTACTCTGAGATGAAGAGGATTGTACATACGAGGAATTGGTGGCGGCGGGCCACATAGAAACCAGTAGAAGACTGATGATAAAAAAAGGGGGGCGCATGAAATGATCCATTTTCTCTTCTGTCTGGACTGTAGGACAAACCTCATGACAACAGAAAAATCCCCATCTCCAGACGCTGCCAGCACTGCTTAATAGTCGGTACGTGGTACTTCTTTTCTCCCTTTGGTTTTTTGGTCGATGTATATACACTACTGGCCATTAAAATTGCTACCCCACGAAGTTGACGTGATACCGACGCGAAATTTAACCGACAGCAAGAAGATGCTGTGATATGCAAATGATTAGCAGCAGTCACATAAAGTTGGTGCCGGTGGTGACACCTACAACGTGCTGACATGAGGAAAGTTTCCAACCGATTTCTCATACACAAACAGCAGTTGACCGGCATTGCCTGGCAAAACGTTGTTGTGATGCCTCGCATAAGGAGGAGAAATGCGTACCATCACGTTTCCGACTTTGATAAAGGTCGGATTGCAGCGTAACGCGATTGCGGTTTATCGTATCGCGACATTGCTCCTCGAGTTGATCAAGATCCAATGACTGTTAGCAGAATATGGGATCGGTGGGTTCAGGAGGTTAATATGGAACATCGTGCTGGATCCCATCGGCCTCGTATCACCAGCAGTTGAGATGACACACATCTTATCCGCATGGCTGTAACGGATCGTGCAGCCACGTCTCGATCCCTCAGTCAACAGATGGGGAAGTTTGCAAGACAACAACCATCTGCACTAACAGTTCGACGACGTTTGCAGCAGCATGGACTATCAGCTCGGAGACCATGGCTGCGGTTACCCTTGACGCTGCATCACGGACAGGAGCGCCTGCGAAAGTGTACTCAACGACGAACCTGGGTGCTTGAATGGCAAAACATAATTTTTTCGGATGAATCCAGGTTCTGTTTCCTGCATGATGATGGTCCCATCCGTGTTTGGCGACATCGCGGTGAACGCACATTGGAAGCGTGTATTCGTCATTGCCATATTGGTGTATCACCCGGCGTGATGGCATGGGGTGCCAGTGGTTACACGTCTCGGTCACCTCTTGTTCGCGCTGACGGCACTTTGAACAGTGGACGTTACATTTCAGATGTGTTACAACCCGTGGCTCCACCCTTCATTCGATCCCTGCGAAACCCTACATTTCAGGAGGATAATGTACGACCGCTTGTTGCAGGTCCTGTACTGGCCTTTCTGGATAGAGAAAATGTTCGACTGCTGCCCTGGTCAGCACATTCTGCAGATCTCTCACCAACTGAAAACGTCTGATCAATGGTGGTCGAGCAACTGGCTAGTCACAATACGCCAGTCACTACTCTTGATGAACTGTGGTATCTTGTAGAAGCTGCATGGGCAGCTGTACCTGTAGACGCCAACCAGGCTCTGTTTGACTCAATGCCCAGGCGTATCAAGGCCGTTATTACGGCCAGTGATGTTTGTTCTCGGTACAGATTTCTCATGATCTATGTACCCATATTGCGTGAAAATATAATCACATGTAAGTTCTAGTATAGTATATTTGTCCAATGAATACCCGTTTATCATATGCATTTCTTCTTGGTGTAGCAATTTCAATGGCCATTAGTGTACTATCCACCATCAGAAGAAAATACTTAAAAGTAGCGGCCAACCTGTAGCATTCCATGCTTGATGTTTCTTTTTTACACTATGTTGTGGCCTGTTGTGATTACGTAGATTTTTCAGGCGTGATAGCTATTGATGATCTTAACGAATATGCAGCAGGATTTCATTGCCCTGACGACATGATATTTCGAAGGTCCAACTGGTCTCTGTCCTCAGATGAGGTTGCAGGTGCACAATCACACTACTGATGTAACATCAGATACGGCACCTCGTTTATACCCAGGGAACAGGCCACAACGCATGCACGAGAAGCAAAAGGGCGGCCTCGTGCGAATGGCAGACCGGCAATGCCGCCGGCGGTAGAAAATTAAAAAAGCGATGAATCGCAAATTAAATGCCGGTGGTTGGAAAGCACACTACTGTTGTTTTACTTTTGATAAAACAGGATCCCACGTCTTGCTTTAAGGGAAACCGTTAACTCCATTGATAAAGTCATTGGATAATCTTATTCGATGTATTCCATAAGAACAGAATCCCAGTAACGGGAAGCCAGAGCAATAATTTTCGCCTCATCAAAGAACGGCAGATTTTTCAAGCTGAAGCAAGACTGTGTGACGTTGATGTTTCACCCATTGGTCATGAACCGTGCCAACAGTTGTCGAATATAAACCTTTCCACAAGGACAGGGAATGTTATATATTCCAGGCTTCCTAAATTCCAAATTATTTTTAGAAAATCCCAGAAGGGCTCCAGTTTTGGCCAAAGGCGAAAACACTCTTATAGTATCGTACATCCTGTTCTTCCTATATTTTGAATTAATGAGTGGTTTACGTGGTAGTCGTCTACCACTTAAATTACCTATTACTTGGCGATGTTTTACACTACAGATGAGTAGGTTCACTCCATGAGGCTGTTCCAGGTGGTCCCGTATTTGTCGAGCCGATTTTCTACGGACAGCAGCCGACTGCTTATGAATCATTCGGTCTTACTGCTTCTTATTTTTCAAGGACGATTTAATCTTTGCTTATTGACTACTGTTTTTCCATGTTTTAGCCGTCGCCTCCACACGCTTATTGTTGTGATGTGGCTTAGGCTTTAGAAACGCTAGACTACGACAAAGCATGCAAAACAGCTTATATCACATCAAATGAACATTCATTGTATCCTGGTATGCTTCTAGTAGTCTCTACAAATAAACATTGTCTGAATACCTAGGTAACCATATTTAATAAATATCGCACCACCAAAGAAAATTACAAATTACCTTTTAGCTTAAGAAATATATACTTACACTGTTATTGGACGGAGGATATTCCATAAACGATGCACAGGTTGGTATTACTGTGGACTGTTTAATACAACAGCAATAAAAATTACATCAGATATAATTAGGAGCTTAATGAAGAAGTACGTGTCTAACAGAGAACTGACGAGGCGTAGAAGTAGGCCTTGTGGTGGTCTCGGGGCCCGTGACTGTTGAATACCCGAGGTAATTCATCCAGATCTAAACTTCACGCGGCAAAAACCTGATAGAAATCCACAGTGCTTGAAGAGAAGTTTATGGTCATTTTACAGTAGACCGTGTACAGTTTCACGTTTTCGTTGTGGTCATGAGCGTAGATGATAATCTAAGACCCTAAAGGCCAAAAACGTCAATAGACGAAGAGAGTTTGAAGCTTGTGACACATGCTCTTGAAGAAGATTGCAGTGCGACGTGTGAGGAACTCTCTGAAGACAAGGAAATTCCCCCAACATTCGTACTCCATACTGTCAAAAATGATTTTAAGAAAAGAAATATTTGTACAACATGGGTCCGACACTGTTTGACTGCTGAAGAGACGCAGAAACGCCTGAATATTGCAATGTCGCTCAAACAACGATTCGACTGTGAAAGTCAAGGATTCTTGTGTCGAATTGCCGCTATTGATGAAACGTTGAGTAGAGATTTTGAATCGGAGTTGAAATCACGGTCCAGTGGAAAGCTTCAGATTCTCCACGTCCAAAAATATTTCGACCCCCTCAATGGAAGCTCAAGCAATTGTTGACTTTTCCTTATGATCATCAAGAAATCATCATGACAGATAGTGTCCCATATGGAACAAGTACCGCAGCAGTGTATTATCGTAAAACCAAAACAAACCTTCCCAGAAAAATGAAAAAATCCCAACCTCTGTTGCTCAAGGTGTGCCGTTCGTTCTCCACGACAACTCTCGACCACATATCGACACTGTTGTAGCCCAAATCTACGGGAATACGAATAGGATGTGTTGCCGCATATTCCACACAGCCCGGATGTGAGTCCACCAGAATTCGACTTGTTCCGTAAGTTGAAAGAACTTATGCATAGACTTCATTATGCTTCTCTGCGATAGCTTTCTACCACTGTTACACGAGCCATTCGACAGATGAAAATGAGTGGTGTCCTGAATGAAATAAAGAGCTTCCGAGACGATGGTTTTCAGTCATAGAGAAGCAGGCAGACTATAGTTAAGGACTACAGGTATTGAAATAAAAAAGATATCTGTAAGTAAAGAAACTCAGTCTGCATTATTTATGAAATGTTCCTCATTCGACCTTGCTTGTTTCCTCGACATGTAAAAAAAGAGGTATGAAGACGTCGATGTGGTGACACAACTATATGCGTTACTCTGTTGTGACCGCGTGTAAACAGTACTGACAACAAAAAATCACAACTACGAAGTACCAAAACTCTTCCAGATGTTTACAGAAAGTTCGCCAGTTGCCTTGCTGTTCACTGCATGTATCCTACTATTTACATTATAATCAAAAATATAAAACAGGCACTGCATCATTATCATGTACGAAGAAAATATAGAAAACTGTCATTTCTACAGAATTAACCAAGCGATGAAACGTTTTAAACTACACTCAAGATTGCACTTGATGGCTAATTTCACTGCACATTCACGCATCTAATGAGATGTAGCTTTAGAAAGAGATGGTTATTTATATATCAGTGATGAGAATGTACTAGGATGTTTATAATTAATTACTACACTGACAATAATCATTGTTTCTCCTTAAACTACTGTATATGAATAGTTTTCGATCATCAAATTATTAAATTTTTATTCTGTTTTCCTTTCAGATTCCAACATCGTTCCTCTGACAAAAAAGATGCAACCAGCAATGAGTGATCTCCAGTTGGTACAATCTCTCCCTTTATGATTAATACAGGTTGTTGTCTATGTGTTATGTAACATATATATTACAAGTGAACAATAAAGCTGAAAATATTTATATCAATTAATGTATGTACCTAAGATGCTTTACATGCATAAACGAACAAGTTCCACAACTCATAGGAATTTCGTACTATTTCCAAAGCTATTGTAAAGTCATGGGCTATTACAGTAAGTTAAATATCCATCTTGGCTGTTTGCAAAGCAAATGTTTTACCTTATAAGTGTGCTCCCCAGTGCTATAATCGATTACATGTATCAATCTACAGATGAAATAAATTTTCGAGGGGATATTCAAATTAGCCTTTTAAAACAATCATTTGTCCTGGTCTGTTTTTATTGTATATTTTTTTCTACCCATCACATAAAATCTACAAGATTCCTGTCCTATGCTCATTCAATAAAATATTGTCATACAGAGGCAATAGCCTGTCTTGCCTTTAATGTTTAGCTGAGAGACCGTGAAATAATGTCAAGTGGTCTAGGTTTCACAGTCCTATTCCAGAGTTTTCTTCACTAAATAAGTATTTTTCTTGATATCAATTATAACGCACATAAGTACGTTATATTTGAAAGAATCCGTATTAAATCTCCAGTTGAGATTATATCCAAATTAAACATTCAGTAATTCATACCTTAATACTATATTAGCCATGGAAATTTTTCTGCAGATTGTCATGTTGGTGAAAATAAGTTTAACTATGTAATGAGGAACTTTACAGATTCTTGATTCTGTTTCTCTTGATTCACATGCATCACAAGACCTTAACAAAATAAATTTCTTATATTTCTTTGAGTAAATATATTACAGCTAAACCTTTGGTATTCTATGAGAACTACTGAGCTATACGCGTTTTTCCTTTTTTTTCAATATGTAGTGACAGTTGACCGCCCAGTAAGATGTTTAAATGTAACACAATCTAGTCTTTCGTAAGAGTACTGTTATGATATTTAACTTGTTCGCCAGTGTCATCCACAAAAGGAAGGGGAAATCGCTACCCTGTGGCATTATAATTATATAATAATGTAATGTGAATTAAAAAGAACAATAAGTGCAGCATAGAACCTAATGGTATGGCACTTTGATTACTTTGATTTCACAGACTCTGTTTCTGTGTGAATGACATGGAAACATGTTGCTTCATATTCTATAAAATAAGGAATAGAATTACACACTATATTTCATATCTGATAATATATTAATGATTGCTGGATATAGTGATCCATACACTCAAAAACTGTAGGTAAATCACAAATCCATTCGTAAAGATAAAACAGTCGTATAATTAATTCTAACATAGCATTATATTCTGCTAACAGTCTCGGATAATTTCAAAAATTTTGGTCACTGATACCTTTTTCCGTATTAAGTGCTTATGAACTCGAATGTCCATTATTCACTCAGAAATTGTTGATTCTGTCTGATAACAGTTTTTCTGTATGGAGGCTTGTCCAGAAATTAGCACTTCAAGGAGAATTAATATGAAAGTAGCTTCAGATGTTATAAAGATCAATTGTAAGAACGATTAATATTTTGCTATGAATATCATATAACATTTCCATACAAAAGTACGAACTATGTAGAGATGATATAGGTACATTGTTTCAAAGTTTTTATCTACTTATGTATATTATGTACTTATGATCGGAAATTGTAGGTCTACGCTGTGGAACAGTTATAATCTAAGGTATTTGCTACTGACGTAAAGATGTAAATGTGTCTGGACCAATTTTGGGGCCAACTGCATTCAGTATGTATTCGATACATCCATTCTGGTGGGAAATACTGTAAGTAATTTTCAGTTCCTTCTTCCATTACAAGTCTAACGCCGGAAATATAGCTACTGCACTTTTTTTTTCAAGCAAACCTAATAAATGTCTTATAATTTTGTGGATGCTATTCTAGTTAGCAAATTAAGTGCAGCACAGTAAATGATTGTCAGATGGTGGTTGACTACTTTTTGACAAAGTTAGGCTGTTTTATCACCATTTATATTGCTTCAAATTGAGCATTTACTGTTTCCAACACAAATGATTTTATTAATATTACAGAAAAGTACATTGTACCACAAAAGATTGATGTACCCTAAAGCAGGTGAAAGAATATCGCTTAACACTGAAACATGTAAGTACAAGTTAAGATGCAGCAACGAGATATAGCCACTTATATAAAGCAGTTGCCGGAAATTTAACTTCCGAATGAACAACGTTCCCATGACTGAATTATAAAGAAATGGAGAAGGACTTCATTGAGCAAATAATAAAAGTAAGGAGCGTTTGTGAAACCTCTAAGGGGCCACCTGAATGGTCCACAAAGTTGTGAACCTGGGTGCCAGATTCTAGTGTTCGCATTGTGTCAGCTTTTCACTTTAAACCATGCTTACAAGTTTAAATTTAGCAGTGGAAGTATTCTGTCTCTTCCAAGTACCATTAGAATCATTTATGCCTATGTCAATGTCCCTCCCAACAAGCCAAACACCTGGTTTACGTCAGAGAGAAAGTATAAGACCTGACTCACAAACATAGTTTTGTACTACACATTAGATCACCCATGATCTCCAAAGGCAATGTATGACAGCTCCACTCTTGAAAATACTTCTCAAGCTTTATGGAATTAGGTGTGATACCTTCGTTTCATGATTTTGTTCATATATTGCCTGTCAGGGGGGCGACTAATGGTGACCTATTCACTGTAACCAAAAACATATTAGTTGCATTAAAAAAGATTATTGTTATGAACTATTTATCTTCTGATGACAGCGTGTACGGAAATATTAAGTTTTCGGCAACTACTTCGTGTCACAAGTTACATGCTGTTGAAAGGTATATCAATAATACCCGTTAGAGCTTCGAATAACTTTGAAGATCTTGTAATAAGTTTCCTTCTAGATTCTATAAGATCTTCTTCTTTGAAGCTACAAACATTGATTTTAATTTCTGATACAAGTAGTCTTAGTTAATTTAGATTTATTGAGACAACATATCCTCCCTATTGCCATATGCAAATGGGTATTTTATTCTTTGAAGTATCCGTAAACACTGCTCTGAGTTTTCGAAAGGGGCACACCAGAAACTAACGCTGAGTTAACTTTCGGCGTTTGAGGCTTGATGCTCTACAGTGTCTAGGTGGGGAATGTCCATGCATACTTCTTCTGGTGATTTACATGATGGTTATTTTGTGTATAATCATAGTGTCACTGAAAATTTCTTCTCTCGTCTTTCTTCTCGGCCGATTGTTTTATTTTCTTCATTCAATGGCATCAATTCATTATTATTTTGATGAACCACATAACGGTGTTGTAAATGTTGATTTTGGTCTTCTAGAATCTGGCGCTAATAATGTAGACCGATCATCACATTGTCCCATTGTTAATTATAGCGTACGACGTGTCAAAGACAACTGAGATCATCAAATATTCAAAAGAATAGATTTTTGTGGACCCCTCATGCCTGATTTGTAGCTGTAATTATCTAGCGAGAGCCGGAACTACGTGCAGGAGAGCAGTGACCTTTAGAGATTAAAATTGTAGAGCAGGCACAATTTGCACGTAACTTTTCTTTATTAGGGTATATTTCACTCGACATACGGGAGCACATTCAGAAACTACGTAGCCGAGGGCCACATCTAACGAATATGGGGCTGTGTATATCGCCGTCATCACACATGAAGTATGACGGCGGCAGTACACAGACCAGTTTTTGTAACTTATGTCCCCGACTACCCAATTCCTAAGGATGCTCGCGTTTATCGAGTGAAACAAGTCAAAATAAAGAAACGATGCGTCCGGCTTGTGACTGCTTCAAAATTCTAGGTTAAAATAATCATGAAGAAATGTATACCACAATGCAACTATTAATTAATTTACAATTCCCTCAAGAGTTTTCTTAAATGTGGAGTGTTAATTTGATAAGGAAACATAGCAGCGTGCATTTGATAAGAATTTTTTCATCCAACAAAAAGAATGCTTTGGGACACTAGGCGAATATGCCTATTCTTGGATGGCTGAAGAGTTACAAGGATACACTTTCACCGCTCTGAAGCCGTTCTTTGTACTGTCCTACTTCACTCTTCCAGATCGTCCAAAAAAACTGAGAACTGTGAAAGACACTCTTATCAAAAGATTGTAACTCATTTGCAGTATTTGAAGGCAAGCAGTACAAGACGAAATCGTTTGCTTCAGTAGTATCGCAGATTTTGGAGTCCAAGTGATATATGCCTCTGTCGAAGATCGAAGAACATTTCATTTGTGGCTTGAACCAGGCAGGGTGATGTATAAACTCTACAAACGTGTTCACACTTGCTTCCTAAGTCTGCTTAATCAGACTTCCTGGAGGCAAAATTTTTCTCCATTCGCGTTTTTTCTTTGTCCTTGAATAAGATCTTTGGGGAAATGATTGTGGCAGTAGCGCTACCACAAACCACGATGGTAGCACTTTCCCCATGCTCTTTGGTCAATGTGTGGACGCGCTTAGTCCCTTTTCGTACCAAAACTAACTGTTCCTTATGGAGATGCGAGCACCACCCTTTTCCATCGACAGTAAAGACTTTTTCACTACAATTTAAAAACTCTGTATCCATCAAAAAAGTCTCTGAATTTTTGTCCGTTTACAATTAATATGTTTAATATCTGTGACCTAGCAGTATTCAATCTTTGTGCTTTTCTTTCTGCAACTTCTGGGTTTCTGTTTAAAAAACCTTTCAGTCACCACCTTCCAGACTTCCTTCGCTCAATGTTGCTGCTGATACTGTTATCAGTGCAATAACGGTAAATATTAAATTGCAGACATTTGAATGCTATTCGATAACCAACATTTTCCATTCTGTAAATACAGACACACAGATCTTTCTCTTATTTGACAGTAAGGGTAGATTTACAAATCAATGAGCATTTCATTGTTCAATCTTGAAAGAGATATCGACGAAGAATGCGCCTGATTACTTGCCTGCAGAATAGATATCTTGTTTCCCTTTCACCTCTTTTATAGTCCTGGATAGTGATTTATGTCTCCCTAAATCCCTCCTCTTGGACTGGTTGCCATCAGGCTTATATTCCTTTATCATTACTGTAAATCTGCAAGGAAGAAACCATACAGTTGTATTAATTTTGAATTATTATTAACCTGTTTGTGATGTTGATGTAACAGTGCTGGTATTAGGACCCACCTGGTAATGCATGGGTGTATTAAAACTCCGTGTGTTTCTTATAAAGAAAGCGTCACAACACCGTTAATATTTTACAAAAAAGTGTCTCCATTGCTAGTTTCTATGTAACAGAGTGATAAAATATCAAAAGGAAAAAAATATGCGTAACAGCTAATATAACAGATGCTACAAACTTGGAACATAAATAACAGCCGAGAATCCTGCTTCGTTTTCATCTAGCAAAGGGCGGTTTCTAGTCAAGGCCACATTGTCCCGACTTCTCAGACCAACCTAATCGACTCTTGGGAACTTTCTGTAGTGCATTTGTCTCGCATCAACCGAAGCGTAAGCTTACAAAACTCACAAGAAGACATGGGCCATAACGCCCTCAGGTACCCCATCCGTCTTTACTGAAATGTGATAATGTTTTCATGAGCACTAGTGGCACTAGTATAGAATTGAGTCGCAGTGCATCAGGTGAAACTTTGTGGTTAGCGGCGATATACTTGCTTATTTATTTCTTTCTTTCGAGTTATCAGTCTTCTGAGTGGTTTATGTAGATGTAAATGTGCTGACCCTTGAGCCAAGCCATTGTCCAGGATTCGGCATTTGATATCTTTTCCAGACATAAAAACCAAAAACCGACGGTCAAAAATCTGGTTGTGGACTGAACTTGGTACCTACTGATATTAAGCATTACTAGTAAACTTGAGCATCAGGTTTTTTTCTCCACTTTGTCTCGCAAGCTGCCGCTAGACCCAACACAGTTGAAAGCTGACGTAAGGCCTGTCCGACACGATTCAGCTAATGTAGAAAGCATTATAACCTGATCACACGCTGCTCGAATGAAATTATGTTATCAGTGACTTCTGGAATGCGACTGAGAGCTATAGTTTCCAAAAATTTACGTGACATGCGGAGCAGAGAGTGAGGTCGGTAGTTATCATCATCAGTTCTTCCATGATTACTCTCAAAATTTCGCTTTCTTAAACATTTTAGGTAGTTATCCAATACTTAATGTTTCATCCACATCTACCGTCAACATCCTCATGGTAACTTTGCAATTCACTACTATGTTCCCTGCACACGGTTCATCGAACAACCTTCAAGCTATTTCTCTACCGTTCCTCTTTCGAATAGCTCGCCGGAAAAACGAATACTTAAACACTTCCGTGGGAATCCTGATTTCTCTTAATTTATTATGATGGTGATTTCCCTTTATGTAGGTGGATGTCAACAACGTATTTTCGCGTTCGGAGGAGAAAGTTGGTGATTGAAATTTCATGAAATATTTAGCAACACCGAAAAACCCCTTTGTATTAATGACTGCCACCATAACTCGCGTATCGTATCCGTGACAAACTCTACCCTAATTCCCTATAATACAAAACAATTTGCCCTTCTTTGAACTTTTTCGATGACCATCCGTCGAGTCCATGTGATGCGTATAGCACACTGCTTAGCAGTTCTCCAGAAGAGGACGGACAAGCCTAGTGAAAGCAGTCTCTTTGTCAGACCTGCTGCATTTTCTAAGTATTCCGCCAATAAATCGCAGTCTTTAGTTCGCGTTCTCCACAACATTATCAATGTGATCTTTCCAATTTAAATTATTCGTAATTGTAATTCTTAAGTACTTAGTTTAATTGACAGCCTTTAGATTTGTATGGTTTATCGTCTAACCGAAATTCAGCGGATTTCTTTTAGTACTCGTGTGGACGACTTCAGACGCTTTATTATTTAGAATCAAGTGCCATTTTTGCACCATACAGCTATGTTGTTTAAATCATCTTTCAATGTGTTTTGATCAACTGATAACTTTACAAGACGGTAAGTGACAGCATCAACTACAAATATCTAAAAGGGCTGGCCAGATCTACTCCCAAATAGCTTATACATGTCAGGAGTAGCAGAGAGCCCATAACACTTGGCTGGGAAACGACAGATACTACTTCTGGTTTACTCGACGACTCTCCGAAATGTGACCTCTCTGCCAGGAAATCATGAATTTAGTCTCACATCTGAGACGCTACTCCTTAGGTAAGCAATTTGATTAGAAGTTGCTTATCAGGAACCGTGCCGAAAGCATTCCGGCATTCTAAAAATATGGAAACAATGTGACTCCTCTGTGCACTCTGTACTTCAAGAGAGTGCATAGCTATCTTACTTTCACAAGAATTCTATTTCCCGAATGCGAGTTTCCTGTTTGTCAATAAGTCGTTTTCATGAGGTGACAATAGGGGGCACGGCGCTGCCACAAGCAGAAGGAGAGATCATCCTTGTTGGTTCTGGAGGTGGGCGCCTAGTTAGCCGCGGCTCACTCGCCGGCTACTGGCCAGGACAGGACAGGGCCAGGTAAGGCAAGGCGAGGGAAGCCATTAGCGCCGCCCGCCACGGGGAACCCCCTTTCGCGCCGCGATTAATCTCCCGCTACTAATTAGGCCCGTAATTAAGCGGGCCACCGCGTCCGAGGCGGCACCTTGGGCTGCTTTCGAAGAGGGACAGCTACACACTCAGGCTCCGGACGATTATCTTCACCGGACAACCGCGTCACCGCCTTCAGAGCAATACTCGAACACATGTAAGAGATCACCATGATATTGCTGAAGAAAATATTATCGACTTGGTTTCGGGTATGATTAGACACTGAATGAAATACCAGATAATAATTTGAATCCCGCCCCTTCCGAATACGTGCAGCAAGGAAATTACGAAGTACAGGTATTACTGCCTATCAGAAACTTTTTATCTGACGATGTTTTACTGTAACTTTTGTTTATCAAGTAGAATAATTTGGTTCTCTCTTCTGGAAAACCTATTTACTAACTAGGAAAATAACAATACAATTGCTGTTGACATGCAGGTATACGTATACCCACAGAAAATTCCAGAATATCTATAATTGTTCTTGTGCTAAAATATGTTACAATACAGATGAGCTACAAGAACTGTTTATATATGCTGTGGGAAGCGAAATTGGCCTGGTAAATATTTCGTGGACCGTAAGACAGGCAACCCAGCTTATATCATCTGTCATAGCTGTGGATGATGTTAGTTGGCTTGACTGTCTTAAAGTGCATAATATAATTTCTGAAGCAGTTTCATTTCGGTCATACTGTACAAGATGAAGGAAAACAACCTCATATTAAGTCAGAGAACCGAATGAAACGCTGAAAGGAGAAAACTTTTACCAAATAGCTGTAGGCAGGAAATGCACTGTTACTAGCCGCATAAACTAGCCACATCCATAGACACTTCGTTTATATTAATCGGCCAAAGCATTGCCGAGGTATCAGCTTCATTGGACTTTCATAAATTTACAATTTTTAAGACGACAGTAACTTTCAAACTCTTATATATTTTTGTGGCGCGTCTAGATAATTCAGCTTAACATACTTTTCTGTCGCCGGACGGTGCGGCTAAGCGGTTGTAGGCGCTTCAGTCTGGAAGCGCGCAACCGCTACAGTCGCAGGTTCGAATCCTGACTCGGGTATGGATTTGTGTGGTGTCCTTAGGTTAGTTAGGTCCAATAGTTCTAAGTTCTCTGGGACTGATGACCTCAGATGTTAAGTCCCATAGTGCTC
This sequence comes from Schistocerca piceifrons, assembly GCF_021461385.2. Lineage (NCBI taxonomy): Eukaryota > Metazoa > Arthropoda > Insecta > Orthoptera > Acrididae > Schistocerca > Schistocerca piceifrons. The sequence goes on from NC_060144.1 coordinate 280,933,104, forward strand.
AGAGCCATTTGAACCATTTTTTTACTTTTCTGTCCATGAGTGCCAACTCGCATCTTCCTTTCACTCTTAGTTCTGTTTTTATCAATTTTGTATGGCATGTAAATTTCTGCAAGCGCACAAACACGGCCATATGCGCCCCTGACTAGCGTCCACTCGGGTTTTCCATGGCAACGTAACGCAAGTCGCTCGTTACGGCCCCGTAGCAACCGCCAGCCACGTCCTCCGTGGCGGGAAACTGCCGCTGTAATCTCACCCCACACCTTGTACGATTACAATTACCCCCAACTGCTACTCCATAAACGCAGTGCATGGTGTCGCCAGTAGCACCAAATCCAATCTGTACCCTCAGAAACGAAATAATACTCAAAAATAAACTCTACATACGATAGCAGAAAAATCGAAATGAACAAGTCCTTATATTATTTTATGCAGCAGCACTTCCCATCCAAACTTACCTAAACTGACGCTAAATACATTTATGCACATCATTTCTATAATGCTGACATGACTGACCAAAGGTTGTGAGTAACAAAACAAATGAATACAAGGTGGACCAGCAATTTTTCTTAAACTCCTCTGAATATTGCCCTGTTTCTTTTTCTTAAGTCTTTTTATTTCAGTGCACTATATTTCTTACTAGAAATTATACAGCGCATACAGTAAGCACTACACCTTTTTTTGTCTTCTGTGGTGTGCCTATGACCTGCATGATTCCATAAATTCAGTATGTTGTCACTTTTATTTTTCATTTTATTGTTACGTTTTATCCAAATATAGTTTGCCGGCTAAGAACTGGTTACTGTAGCGTTGAATATCTAAGCTGATACTAGTGTGCCATGCTATTATGTTGAGGTAAATAAAGGAAGTATAAACGGTATTGCTATATTGCATCCTCAGCTGAGTCTCGTCCTCCTCCTGCCGTAGCCATGAGCTCTGCAAACACATATCACATTTCACCCAAACATATGCTACAAGAAAAGTTCTACTTGAAACAATAATAACAAAGTGTTCTTCGGAAGAATATATATTCCAATCATAAGGTAGGATAAGTGGACATAAAAGTATGCGTTTTAGGTTTTTCGAAATACTGAAAACTACTCGCATCAGTGCAGTTACGCGTGCAGCACCTAGTCTGACTTCTTGGTAACATTGTGTAAGAGTTCCTTTGTCATCTAATTATTACCAGAGGAGTAATTATAGTTTTCCTAAGAATTAATTTTGCTTAGTCTTACCCCATGTTGTGTGGTACGGGCAGACAGGCCTATGGCAAGAGTACACAGTGCGTACTGAAGAAGATAAATGGGATTATAAGTAAATACACGGGAAAACAAATTACTAACTCTTTGTTTCTCGGCGAGTTCAAGAACTAGCCGTCGTAATAACCTGAAAATCACCATGAAAAACATTTTGTACAGGGAAATGTATCGCTGCACTAGTGCTTGTTCTTCCGCCAATGAAACAGTTTTTCTCAATCGGCCGAAGTGCTCACTATTGTCGCTTTTCAGACGTTTTCTTAAGGCAACCTCTGAAACCCCGGTAGCTTTGGGTGCTTGCCGTATTGAGCTCCCGTTTTCAATAAAGCCAGGGGCTTGATGGCAGTGGGGTTCTGTTAATGGCTGTCGAGTTTTCTGTTCTCGGTCGGGTTCTAAAAAGAATGTCACTAAGGAAGATGTGATCATATTCGAACCGTTACTCAAAAAATGAGAAATTACAGAAAAGAAACTTTAATTTGGATTTTCTAGGCGGAATAATTAGGCATCTGCGGTAAATAAACAACAACAATAAAAGCTTCAATATGTTAGAAGGGCATATACAGATGTCAAAGTCCAGGATAAGAGATAACAGTTCACTAATAGTTTCTTGATAGGCTAAGTTCTCCTAGAACCTACTCCATTATATCTGCGTAGTTTTACACTATTTCGCTATATTTTTTTTTCCTAGCGGCCTACATATAACATGCACAACTGAAGTCGTGGATATCAATGAGGATATTGGCAGCTTATATGAGTCACTTCCGGTATCTAGTTTATCTAAATTTTAAATAGATTTGGGATCACATAACAATCAATACTACAAAATTTACATCGAAAATGTACTAAAGTGACTTACCCCATTTTCTCTCGTTATAAATGTCCGACAGTTGTAATCTTTCAGAATAGAACTAAGTAGATGAAGCATGCGCTGCCTTGTGGTAGAAAGGTGAACTTCTGTTTGAGGGACCTTAAAACTTGACGCATACTCTTACCTCATGTGTACACTTATCCCACCTGCCATACTAATCACAGCAACAGAAATGTCAACGAAACAGCTTTGATTTTAATTTTCCTAGAAGCACTTTCATACCACTCACTGAACTTGTTCTCCATTCTTGGATGTTGTGCCATAACTGTCCGTTATCTTGTTACATAGCACCTGGACTGAACGTCTTCTGTGATCTCCTGTGTCCTGGACCACGACAGCTTCAGTTTTCAAGCGAGCCCAATTTAGTCTTCAGTATACGACTCACTCACTCATTAGTTTCATCCTGTACATTCACTCTAACTTAACATAAAACGACCTAATAATTCCAAATGAACACGTATAAGACATAGATAAAACCCTCACTTCCCACTAATCAGCACATCTTTTAGAAAACTACAGGAAAAATCCAATAATTATCACTGTTAAAATTACGAAAAAAATTAACACTACCCTCTCCTCTCCTACCCCTAAATTTGTACAGCAAACATTTCCAAATACGGCAGAGCAATATCAATTAACAAAATCAGAAATTAGGGAGACACATATAATGAAAAAGAATAAAGTACTATAAATCGTAAATCTTAATCCCAGATTCTTCAGCACACATAAGGCGTTTATAGGTCTTCAATATCACAATTTTTCTTAAACCTCTGAATTCTTGGACTTTGAATAAGTTACCCTATAAGCACTAATGTAGGTCATGGAAATGTTTGAAAAATCCTAATTCATATTAAATTACTTTTATAAACTTTAAGATACATATTAATATTTTATTGCTAGTAAAAATCTGTGAAACTAGATCTGTTATCCCTTCTTATTACCCATTTTGTACCTTCCTGTAGTACTTTTCTGTACATATAAAATTCATAGTTAATTTCTTAAAAAGAAGTACTTGGAGACATGTGGCTTTCTGTTTCGGGTTCTATGTTACTCTTCTTAATGTTCTATTTCCAATTCACCTTCGAATAATTTTTTAAATGTCTCGTTCCATGACACAGTCTGATTCACTTCACATGTTAACAGCTTGTAAAACTGCTTTTGATGGCACAGACAGCCAAATTTTTTCCAAACCCTTTGATTTTAATAATAGTAGAGCCTATTATCTGCCACTTCGTTATCATCTCCTTCCTGCACATCGTAAAAATATTCCATTTCTGTCAACAAAGCTGCATCAAAAGCCTTAAATACTTGATACTGTGTAATAGTTTCAAATAAGGCACCCATGTTCGATAATCATCCTCTTGATTTCACAGCATCATATACTTTTTTTCATTTGTTGCGTCAGATTTGGTCACTGTAAAAACTTACTACTAATCAGTATTTTCAACATCATTAAAAAATTGTGTTCAATCATAATGAACTACATCATTGTGTGCATCAATGACTACAGTATTAAAATCTTCATTGGTATTCACTTCATCATTACATGGAATAAAATCATCAACCTTAGCAACACTAAAACAAACACTACACTTATTGAGCTACATCAGTATCGACGCATTTACTCTCTCACATTCATTTAAATTATCTTGCTGCTTGCTCTATAATGGAACTTTTAGCTCCTAACTTCCTATCGATTTCACCCCCACTTCGCCTTCTCTGACCTTAGTTTGTTACCAACGTTAGTTTCTCCTTTATATAAAATATTTTCCACTGATTGGAGGCTTTTTTTAAACTTCAGTTCCTTGATACTTTGTACTGTGTTTAATTTCACCCAAACTGATTACTCATTTTCGCTGGAGATTGCAATAAAAACGTTACAAAATGCACATTCATATAAAGATATTCTCTACACCTACAATGACTTTATTCTCTGATGATTCACAGTCATTGATGACTTTGTGGACACTATTTCCTTCTGGTATAGTCTTTCTCACTAAACTAAGACAAGTTCGAAAATACACTTCTCCACAGAACAGTTCACCTTCCGAAATTCTTCCAATCCGTATGTGGCATACAGTAAACCGGTGCTTAACAGTATTGGTTAAAAACAGTCTTGGTTGCAATTTTAGTTTTTTATTTTTCAACTACACGTTTGGCCTTATTTAGGCACCTTCAGGTTATCTTAATTTGGTATTTCTTAGAAGGATCCTTTATTCAGTGTAGCCAAAGGGCATCGTCGAATATATCGGGCAAACATCGCCTTCGTTAAACTCAGTAAAATCTTTTCTAGATGGACGCGACTGACACCAAGACCTGCATAACGCGTTCCCGTTCACAGGAGCGAGTAACCTTTCGTCATTTGTACTTATAGCTCTGCTGACACCTATAAGACGCGTGACGCCAGGGCACTGCTCTGCCCATTGCCGATGCTGCCGCTCGCTAGGTTTCCCGCTGCCTGGCGCCGATTGCCAACCGTAGCCTGGCTTTCAATGGCTACGAGTTGCTGTTCAAAATGGCTTCGGTTTCAAAATGACACTCTTCAATGACTCGTCATCTGCATACTGTTTTGGCTTAGTTCAGTATCTAAATCACGACTCTTGTTTTGGTTGAAAATTCATCAACATTTTTCAGATGAACTATCATTATTTGAAATTGTAGTAAAGTTTTCAAATACAACTGTTCAATGTTTCAGAATTTGTCTTGATAGGTTGAGTAAATGTTTAGTTTCTACAAAACGCATTTATTAAAAACATTGGCTTGTCTCACAGTATACAGACGTCTTGCCCCTACGATCTAATTTCTACAGTCTGCCGACAGCTGCATTTTATTTCCAAACTAACAGTTTCGGGCAAAGTTACGCGTCTTCAGATCCATTAAAATAAATTACTGTTAGTGGAAATTCTATGGCGGCAAACGATAAATTTTTGTTAAACCAATTATATTAAAAAATTGCGACCAAAACAGATAAAGGTAACACTCCTGTAATAATTTGTAGGTGTCATTGTGTAAGCAATACTGTGCGGGTTTCTCAGGAAAACTGAATTACAGAAATAAAAAAAATAAAAATCTGGCAAACTGTTCCAGGTAGAATCACAAGCTAAATCAAAAGTACTGCAATTTTGTTTACTCCAAGCGAAATATCTGAATTGATTTTGATGAATCTCAAATCACCAAAAGGAAGAACACAAATAAGGCTACAGAAAGGCAATAAGTCGATAAGGGCTCTTCGCAGAGGTGGAGAAGCAGTTAATGAACTCTTTATAGCTTTATAGTGTATGTTGAAGTCGGCTTACAGGATCAAGCACAAATAGTTTGCTTCACGAATATAGTGAAAGAGCAGTTCTGGAGGATACTGTAATGGCCTCACTTAGACATTGTTGGCCTATTCACAAATTTACCTGTCTCAGGAATTTCAAAAATTCTTAGTATTAATATGATAAGAAGCATGTTAATGAGTATGATTGAAAGCACTGAACGTTGAGGAATGCTGGAGTTGCATTAGTTTTTGATGTTTTATCTTTGAGAACAAGGTTTTTATACAAGACAAAGGTTTCGCTAAGGGAATTTGTATACCAGGCATTTCATATGAAATTCTGGGAACTGAGAACTAATTTCGTTGCACTTTTACAGAATTTAAAGTGAAGATGACTTATTACACGCAATTCGTTGGTGATTCCATTTTGCTCTTTATAGGAGAAAGATGAAGCAATGGAAACGGAACAAATATTAAACATGGTGTATTCAAACATTTGACTCACATTAGAGATTGAAGAGAATAGAGCCGTTAGCATTTTAGATTTGACTAATGAGAGAGAAGGAGGAAAGCACGCTTCAATATCTTCAGAAACATTACTTGCATAGATAGGAGAGGACGTGTGTCACATCGCCCAGCATACGAGAGTATACTTTTATGTAATGTGAAATGAGCCCTTAGCTTGCCACTCATGGAAGACTAATTACGAAGAGAATTAGGAGTGGTTAAACAAGTAGCAACCACTAATGGATATGAAGCACAAAGTGTCTTGCGTACCGTTGCAACTTATGTTCTGAGGTCATGTCGTGAGAATGAGGTCAAGCATAGAGTGAGGTAGTATGGTAAACATCATGCCCAGATGCATCAGCCACAGAGCGGTATCTTTAATAAAGTTAATTTATCTTGAAAGGCGCAAAGATTCATAAATATCCTCACAGCTGCAGTTGGCGAGCAGGTAGAAGCGCGCGTGGCGTGTGGCGGCGCCACATCAGGTAGTTGTGCCGACGCTCCCGCAGGTCAGTGGCGACGAGGTGACGAAGGCGCTGCCTGACCAGATGCTCTGCAATAACCTAGTGTAGCTACCACCTCTGCACTCTCGAGGACAGCCTGTCGCGCACCCAGGTGCAATTGCCGACCGTGTTCAAGGATGTTGGCTGTCATGAAGACCAGGCCCTGGCGTACACCATGGCTCAACAGAAACGGCAGCAGATGCTCACGAGTGAGGTAGGAGGCTGCGCGGATGCGCCTCGTCTGGTCGGTGTAAAGACGGCAGCTTGGGGGGTCATCGGCGATGATCCGTAGGGTAGAAGGCTAGCTGCACCCAAGTCCTCTCATACACGACGATCCAGTAGGCAGCATCGGTAGACAACGCCTGTGGTATGTATCACATTGATTGCATCTCTGTGTTTAATTTGGCAACCAGGTAGGCTGCCTGTCATCGATTAGTTTGTCATGGTCACGCTCCAGCTTAATAGACTGCCTTTCTCTTTGGTTTTAGGGACATGGACAGAATGGTACAGTGTGTTCTTCACCTCTTTAAGCATCACAATGTCCCTCAGTGAATGAGGGGATTTGCTCTCATTTATCGGAAACCATCTCTCGGGGTAGCGTCTTTGATTAGTAATCAAAAAGTTCTCCATCCTTGGCTCAAAACCCACCATCGTCTAAATTTCGACTAATGATCAGCATTAGCGGCCGAAGAAGACTTCCAGCATTAGAAGTAACCCTCATTGTGCCATGGCCTTGTCAAAGGGGGCAGAGGAGTGTACAGAACTTCATGGCATTGTCTTGTCCTTGGAGTGAGGAACTGCCCCTAAAGGTGGAAGAATGAGCAATGATCAACGGCATGAGGATGCAGAAGGCAATTGAAACCACTGCATTAAGGACACATAACGTTTATCCACAGGACATCTGGTTTGCAATTGAAAAAGTGCCATAATGATCTCTCCATTAGCATTAGATTCGAATCTCCGAGAGGGGAATGCTAAGGTGGAGGTGACCATAAGAAAAAGATTAAATAACCAACGAAAGGATGGTTTACGAGTCGGGGCATGGAATGTCAGAAGATTGAATGTGGTGCGGAAGCTAGAAAATCTGATGCAAAAGCTTAAACAAGATATAGAAGGGGTCAGTGAAGTGAAATGGAAAGACAACGATTTCTGATCAGATGAGTATAGAGTAATATCAAACGCAGCAGAAAATAGTATAAGAGGAGTAGGATTCGTTATGAATAGGAAGGTGGGCCAGAGAGTGTGTTACTGTGAACAGTTCAGTGTTACAGTTGTTCTTCTCAGAATCAACAGCAAACGAGCACTGACAACGACACTTCAGGTATACATGCCGATGTCGAAAGCAGAAGATGAAGATGTAGAGAAAGAATACGAGGATATTGAAAGGGTAATACAGTACGTAAAGGAAAATGAAAATCTAATAGTCATGTGGCACTGTAGAAGAAAAGGATGCAGAAGACAAGTAATGAGACAGCAGAAAGTCTAATTGAGTTCTGCAATAAATTTCACTATTAACAGCTAATACTCTGATGAAGAATCACCAGAGGAGGAAGTACATTTGGAAAAGGCTGGCTGATACGGGAAGAAATCAGTTAAATTATGAAGCAGAGATTCCGAAATCAGATACTGGATTGTAAGGCATACGCAGGAGCAGATATAGACTCAGTTCACAATTTAGTTGTGATGAAGAGACGGCTGAAGCTTAAGAGATTAGTCAGGAAGAATCAATATGCAGAGAAGTGGGGTACGGAAGTACTAAGGAATGATGAGATACGCTTGAAGTTTTCTAAGGATATAGAAACATCAATAAAGAATTGCTTTGTAGGCATTACAGTTGAAGAGGAATGGACATCTCTAAAATGGGCAGTCACAGAAACTGGAAAGATAACGGCCGATGCAAAGAAGGTAACTGCAAAGAAACCATGGGAAATAGAAGAAATACTTCAATTGATCGATGAGAGACGGACGTACAAAAACGCCCAGGGAAATTCAGGAATACTGAAATAAGTCGCCGAGGAATGAAATAAATAGGAAGTGCCGGGAAGCAAAGACGAAAGGGCTGCAAGAAAAATGTGAAGAAATCGAAAAAGAAATTGTTTTCGGAAGGGGGAGTCAGCTCAGAGGAAATTCAAAACAACCTTCGGTGAAATTATAAGCTGGGGTGATAACATTAAGAGTGCAAGGAGAATTCCACTATTAAATGCAGATTAGAGAGCAGATAGGTGAAAAGAGTACATTGAAGACCTCTACGAGGGGGAAGAGTTGTCTCATGTCATAGAAGAAGAAGCAGGAGTCGATTTAGAAGAGATGGGGGATCCAGTAATAAAATCAGGATTTACGAGACCTATAGTGGACTTAAGATTAAATAAGGCAGAAGGGATGGACAACATTCCATCAGAATTCCTAAAATAACTGGGGGAGTGGCAACAAAACGACAGTACACATTGGTGGGTAGCATGTATGATTATGGCGACACACATTTTCGGAGAAATATCATCCAACAATTCCGAGGACCACAACAGCTGACAAGTGCGAGAATTGTGGCACCATGAGCTTAACAGCTCATGCTTGTAAGTTGCTGACGGGGAGAACATAGAGAAGAATGGAAAAGAATATTGAGGATGTGTTACGTGACGATCAGTTTGGCTTTAGGAAAGGTAAAGGCACCAGAGAGGTAATTCGAACATTGCAGTTGATAACGAAAACAAGACTACAGAAAAATCAAGACACGGTAATAGGATTTGTCGACTTGGAGAAAGCATTCGGCAGTAAAACGGTGCTAGATATTCGAAATTCTGCGAGAGACAGGGGTAAACCATAGGAAAAGACGGATAATATTCAATATTTACAGGAGCGTAGAGGGAATAATAAGAGTGGACGACAAAGAACGAAGTACTCGGATTAAAAAGTGTAAGGAGGTATGTAGTCTTTCGCCCCTACAGCTCAATCTGTACATCGAAGAAGCATTGCTGGAAATAATGGAAAGATTCTCGGGTGGAATTAAAATTCAAGTTGAAGGGATATCAACAATACGATTCGCTGATGATATAGCTATCCTGAGTGGAAGTGACGCAGAATTAGACATTGTGCTGAGTGGAATGAACAATCTAATGAGTATAGAATGTGGTCTGGCAGTAAATCGAAGAAAGAAGAAAGTAATGAAAAGTAGGGAAACGAGAACAGCGAGAAACTTCACAACAGGATTGATGGTCACGAAGTAGATGAAGTTAAGAAATTCTGTTACCTAGGTAGCAAAATAACCAATTACGGACGGAGCAAGAAGGACATCAAAAGCAGACTAGCACTGGCAAAAAGGGCATTCCTGGCCAAGAGTACTATTATCAAACGTAGGCTTTAATTTGAGGAGCTGGCCGGAGTGGCCGAGCGGTTATAGGGGCTACAGTCTGGAACCGCGCGACCGCTACGGTCGCAGGTTCGAATCCTTCCTCGGGCATGGATGTGTGTGATGTCCGTAGGTTAGTTAGGTTTAAGTAGTTCTAGGTTCTAGGGGACGCAGTTGAGCCCCATAGTGCTCAGAGCCATTTGAACCATTTTATTAATTTGAGGAGGAAATTTCTAGCACTGGCAAAAAGGGCATTCCTGACCAAGAGTACTATTATCAAATGTTGGCTTTAATTTGAGGAGGAAATTTCTGAGAGTGTACGTTTGGAGCACAGCTTTGTATGGTGGTGAAACATGGAGTGTGGGAAAACCGGAACAGAAGAGAATCAAAGCATTTGAGTTGTGCTACTAGAGGCGAATGTTGAAAATTAGGTGGACTGGGGAGATGAGGAACGAGAATGTTCTGCGCAGAATCGGACAGGAAAGGAGTGTGAGGAAAACACTGACAAGGAGAAGGGACAGGATGATGGGTCATCTGTTACGACATAAGGGAATGACTTCTATGGTACTTGAGGGCACTGTACAGGACAAAAAGAGTACAGGAAAATAAATGGGAATACATCCAGCAAATAATTGAGGAAACCGGTTGCAAGTGCTACTCTGAGGTGAAGAGATTGGCGCAAGAGAGTAATTCGTGTCGGGCCGCATCAAATCAGTCAGAAGACTGACGACTAAAAAAAGGAAACCAGACCCTACCACGACTCCTGGCCGCGCTGTGGTAATTCAGTGGTTATTCTGGCCTCCAAGCTCGGTTCTGACTCTGCACGCCTGGTTTTGTAGTGGCACGCTGACGATGAACTTGCTTAGCGCTACCTCACAGTGGCTTGTTATACAGCACAGCAGTGTTTCCGTTTCTGCTGGACTTACAATGAGGTCTGTCGCATTGGCGGTTAGCTAAATCGGTACAACCGCTCAGCGCTAGTCTACTCTGTTCTGAGCTCGCCTGCTTGAACTTTTGAATAATTTCAACATGTAAAGTGAAATTATTAACCTGCGCAACAGAAAGTTTACTAGAATTTAAAAGAAAACTACCAATACAAGTGACGAGAGGTAGAATGTTAATGTTAAGGGGACGTACTCAGTTTGATATACAAAATTTTTGTACAGGAAATCACTCCCACCTTTTTCCAAACAAAATTGTCATCCATATGAAAATGAAGATTAAATGTCGAACAGATTAAGGCATAGACCCAACATTACAAGAAAGGAATATACAGCATGTGATAAATAATATATATGCCTTCCTGGATGCTTGAAATTCTGTGTAGGCAGCATTGTAGTCACAGTAATCAGATAGCTTTTTGTGAGCACATTATAGGTAGCAAACATGAACTTTGCACATTAGGTGAAGAAATAGAAGTCCTACTGTGGTGAGTGTACTCTAAAACCTTCAGTACACACACCATCAGATTATTTGACTTGTCACTCTAACGAAGTTGGCGAGTGTCAGCAATACATCTCGTGGTCTTATCGTGGTGTGTTTATCTTCTGCTGTTAGGTCAGACGATAGAAATGCCACTTGCATGCTTAGAGTAGCAGATTGACGGTGACCAACTTTAAACAGAACTTGATTAATTTTCACACACATTCATTAAAATAATAACAAGCATAAAAATTACTTAACTTGATTCTGGATGCTATTTACAATTGACAATCTGAAGTTCCTTTGGCATTGGTACGTTAATCTTATTCTCACATATCTCTGATATTTGACAAAAGTGTCTATACATTTATCTTCATGGCTATGTACAGGAATATGGTTATCTTACAGACTGAAACTTGACTATAGACTGGTACAGACAAATGTAGAACTCGTACAGACTGGTGCAGACAAAGGCAGACTGACTAACCAGAGGTCTGTACACTCGTTATAATACCTCGCGCATTCATGTATCACTGCGCGAGTGTGATCCACGAGGAGAAATGGTTCTACGTTAGCAGCAATCTCATTGGCTGCGTTACATATTAATACACGGATCGGCGGAAGCAGAATTTGGTCCGTCTCTATGGCAGCGCCATCTCGTACTGCGGAGATGAACGAGCGCTGCGCCTGTGCTGTTGTGCTTAGCAGTTGAGCGCGCGATGCCGAAGAGTGCGGACAACGGAACGCGCGCGTCCGCGCCAGCCAGCTCGGTCTCGCCGGGGCCGACCGCTGGCCGGTCGGTGGGGCCTTCCCCGCCGGCCGTCCCGGCGGCCGCTCCCCACAAGACGGATACAACGGCGACAACCCCTGCAATGACAACGGATTCTGACAGTTAGTAAATTCATGGGGACTTATCCATGGATACCGAACCGGGTATATGTATGTAACTAACCACTCCACCAGCCGCTTCGACCGCTGCTACGTCAGGCGCCGTCTCCAACCTTCACCTACCACTCCGTATATATCTGCGCGATCACCCTCGAAAGACAGCAGGTGTGGCGAATCCGCGGCTTATGTAGCCTACTTGAAAGCTCCAGAGCGTCAAAAAGTTGTTGAAGAAGTCTTGCTATCTTGCAACGGACGTCGACGGATATGCCCTGCGACCTTACGTTAGCAGTTGGAACGTACCGAACCAGCGATATGGCTTGCATTGATTGCTTTGGGACGCGACCACTCACAGTGGAGGCAGCAGACTTTAAACTTCTGTTTCATTATAGTACGAGAATGTAGCAACCAGGCCTCCTCTACTGAACGACAGGTGGTGGCACTATGAGCCAAGGCAAGAATCATTAGTGTTGAGCTTTCTCATCTAGAACGTTCGGCGGTCCGCACGATGGCGCCAGATCAGGTCGCGAGGAACACCCAACGAGGCACCATGTCATTGATAAACATAAGCAGCGCCGTTGATCCCTAATACATTCCACTGACACGGATGACATAGCAAAAGCCTACGTTGATCATTATACCCATTTATACAGAGAAGGAAAGCCCTACAAGACGTTACTGACACGCTCTTTGGGACACCCTGTCAAGAGTTGATGGCCGTACTACTGGGAGAAATTAACGGAGACGAATTGGCAGAAGATATAGGCAAGGGGGCGTCCAATAACTCGCCGGAGCTGGACGGAATATCGTTGGAATTCTATCGGACCTTTCAACACTTGGTGGTTCCTGTTGGATTGAAATCTGCCGCGCACCAATGTCTCCCACAGGGCCACTTCCGCCTATGTAGAGGGGCTAATCATCCCAACACCAAAATCTTCAGGCGGCAAACGTCTTAGAGACTACCGCCCACTAAAACTACTTACCTGTAATTTTAAGATTTTTACTACGTTAATGGCGAAATGGCTTACAAGAATTTTGATTCACGTGGTGTCACTTGACCACACATATCTGGGCTTAGGTAGCAACATCCAGACGGCACTCATTGAATACCGCGATTCGATCGCACTGGGGACAGCGTGCCGATTATGTGGAGCTCCGATGTTCATAAACTTCGACCAAGCCTTTGACACGATACCTGCATCATGGAAGTGTTGACACAAATGAAGTTCCATCACCCCGACGTCGCCACGATGATGTGGTTACTACACGGAGCCACCTGTAATGTGCTTGTTGTTCATCGTCGATTTGTGGAGACCCATTACTACTGCGAGATCGATACGACAAGGATGTCCCTTATCCACTATCATATGTGCACTGGCCCTTGAACCACTTTTCAGCGGCCTTTGCCAACACTTGACAGGACGTACGATACACACATTTCAGTGCAAGACGTTTGCAGATGACCTAGTACTGGTGGTGCGGACTGGCAACATGCATGTTCGAAAGAACTTTGCATCGTAATTCGGAATAACACAGGCACTACAATATCGTATTTATCCCTTAACACCGGAAAAGCGAGTGTCAAGTAAATTATCTCCCCTGTACGGGAATATACGTAATGGATGTAAGAGTACAGGTTGTAGACGCATGGCCCGCCGCTGTGGCCGAGCGGCTCTAGGCGCTTCAGTACGGAACCGCGCTGCTGCTACGGTCGCAAGTTCGAATCCTGTCTCGGGCATGGATGTATGTGATGTCCTTAGGTTAGTTAGGTTTAAGTAGTTCTAAGTCTAGGGGACTGATGACCTCAGATGTTAAGTCCCATAGTGCTTAGAGCCATTTGAACCATCTGATTTATGTGATGCCATTGCCATACAACATACTGCAAGCTGCCTTTATCAGTTTACTTATACAATGTCAGTGGATCGACAACTATTATTTTATACGCCACTGGCTCGCATCAGCTAGCTCCAAATATCCACGTGCTTGCTGTTGTCGTCTTCAGTGAGAAAATGGCTTTGATGCAGCTCAACACGCTGTTCTTTCCTTTAATATCTTTTAGATTTCAGCGTAAGCAGTGCAAGTTACATCTATGTCATCCTGCTTGCCTTAGTTTCCCCCTACAATCCCCCCCCGCTCTCCATCAGCCACATCTCCATTACCAAACAGACTAATCCACGATTTATCAGGATATATCAAATTATTCGATCCCTCCTTTCCGTGAATTTCTGTCACAACGTTTTTTCTTCTTCACTTCGATTCAGAGCTTCGTCGTTGGCTGATAGATCTACATGTCTTTCAGCTTTCTTCTGTAACACCATATCACACATAATTCTATTTTTTACCTGTCTGGATAGTTTATTACCACCATTTCACTTCCGACTTCAGACATAAATCTTCAGAGAACACTTGCTAACAATTTATTTCTGATATTGGCAAATACCTGTTTTACAAAAATGTTTTTCCTCCTGTTGCCAGTGTGCATTTTACATCCTCTCTACATCTGCGATTGTCAGGTTTTCTTTGCAGGAACAGTGAAATTCACCTACTACTTTTAATGTCTGCTCTCCTAATATAATTTCCTTCAGACTGCTTGTTGTAGCTGGACTACATTGCATGATTTTTTTACTTCTGTTGATGTTCCTCTTATAACGTCTTTTCAAGGTATTGATTCCAACTCGTTTTCCGTCTTTAGAAGATTTGCATTGTCTAAGGTTTTTTTTCTGTTCAATGAACTTTAATTCTCATTCGAAAATTATTCTTGATTCCCTTTAAGGCTTTCTCGATGTACACACTGAATCGCATAGGGGGTAGGCTACAACCGTTTTACTCCCTTCTCAGCTACAGCTTCCCTTTCATTTAGACTCTCACAACTACAGTCCGGTCTTTGTACAACTTTTAAATTAGCTCTCGCCCCCTGTATTTCATCCCTAGATGTAAATACTACAGTTAAACAACAGTGGATACCAGGAAGAAATGAAAAATTATGAAATCGGCCACAGTTGCACATTAATATGCTTTCACTGGTGGCTAGGGAAAGCTTGTGCAGGACGGGGAATAGAACCCGGAATTCCACTTTTAAGCGAATGGTCGCTTAAACAATTTCGGCTAGCCGAGCGTACTTTCTGCCCGATTTTATATATATATATATATATATATATATATATATATATATATCTGTATGTGTGTGTGTGTGTGTGTGTGTGTGTGTGTGTGTGTGTGTGTGTGTGTATGTATATATTTCTTTACACATGCTTGGTAGTTGCTCTTTAAGAAACAGTTGATAACTTTGTAAGGAAACAGACGTCGGGCGACCTCACTTGCTGACACCCGGCCTGGCGAGGTGCAGGACTAATAACGTGCTAATGGAGGACCTTCCCGGTCGCCATACAGTACGTAATGTGTACGCTGGCGAACCGCCTCAAGCGCCGGCGCCCGCTGCTCGTTACCTGCGCAAGTACCGCTGAATAATGCATGGTGGTCCTGCCTGTCTGCCTAACCCGGCGGCTCTGCTGTCGCCTCGCACATTCGTTAGCCCAATTCTGAGCACCAAACAGCAGCAAGTTTTCTGAATTAAATTCACAACTACATAATGCACCAGACATTTTCAGCTGACTTATGATAGGACGACAGGAATTCGCAGGAGACTTACTGAGAGCTAATGACAGAAAGATAAAAAATAAGCAACGTAGTGGCAGAAGGCAACAGGAGAAATGAAAGGAAAAACCTAAAATTGCAAGAAAGTGTCAGAGAGGGCGTAACGAAACCCACAATTCATGATTCGAGGAGTTCGGCACTAAACTGGAAAGAGCGGAATAATCTTCTATACAAGATCAGTGGTCACGAAGGGCTGTTGTGTGACTGAAGAGTAACTGAGAATTTATGAGTGATTTTCACAGATACTACTTCTTCTTTGACTATTGTTTTATGTTGCCTTTGTAATCCTGAATTCGGAAACAATTGCAATGAGACCGTGTTCTTTTATCATCCATAATTATCGACCTGGTGCCAGAATGCTACAGGTAACCCTTAAATTATCAAATTTAAAGAATGTGAACCAAATATCTAATACATGTCGTAATATCTTACCTCGATGTAATGGTAATTTTACATTAATCATTCCACGTGAACCTCTGATGGCAGTTGTGTGCAGCGATGCGTAAGTTACTGATGCTCCTTTTCTCTGATGATGACTCCTGACCAATGACAAGGGAGGTGTCTCGCGATCCAGACAGGTATTATTGTCGGCAACCTGCTCGCCAGAGATTGCTGTCACCGAATGCATAGGCCGTTAGAATGTAAACGTCTGAATTAGGAGTTATAAAGGCAGGCCTTCGCATAATGTACTCCAGCGGCCATAATTCTGCGTCCATCGATCATATAAGCAAGTGATTTGGTTAAAGAGTAATATTAATCAGTTGTCAAAGATTCACACGTTCAGTGAACAAGAAAATAAAAATTTCTTCTTCTGCACGTATCTGTTCAATTTCTTGGTCTCCATTCTTCTGTAAGTTCTTAAGATTTGAGTGGTACATCAGTTTTGAGGTATAGGAGAGAAAAAAACTCGGTATTCTCACAAGTCTTCGAGAAAGTTGTTGGCGTTTAGATTTCTTACTGTAGTCCATTTCGTTATCGATAATTTCGAACGATCGTCTTGATCTGGATTATAGTGTTGCGGCATCACCAGTGGTACTTACGTGTAATGGACACGATGTTTTAAGGCAAGGTTGACCATGGCGCACAGTGGGCCAGAATCCTGAAATCATACTAAAAGTGGAAACTCTGCTCCAATAAGGACTAAAATGTGTAGAATGGGGTTTCTGTCGCTTCTGCTAAGACATTTACATCAAAAGTGAAGAATTCGAAATGGGAGATCCAAACGGACTCTATTAATGTCTTTATTACGTAAAATGTATGTATTGGTAACGAAAACTGTAAGATTTGTAAGTTTTAATTTTAATTTGACGATGTCCATTATGGACAAACGGTAGTTACTGTTATTTTGAAGAAGGTTGTGGTTATCCCGACTTAAACCTAGGTAAATTCTAGGTAAACGGTGCAACTGAGGCTGTTGATTATTAAAATTAAAATTAATATTTATACAGTTGCTGACATGGGCGCGAAATGTTGAAAATATTTAAGATTTATAAGTTTCCTCTTCTTAATTTTCTTCCTGTTGTGCTTCTTGTTCTTCATCTCCATCTTCATTTCCCTGATCATCTTCTTTCTCGCCGACATTTGTATCCTCTTCATCATCCTCAGCATGTGATTCCTAGTAATCGTCTCCAGCAACTACCAATAGCACAGCACCTTACGACGACATTATTTGCACTTCTTTTCGGAGATGGTAACCACAAAGAAAAAATATACAATAATAATTCTCAATTCTATACAGTCAGTAGTAATAACGGCATTTTGAAAGTATTGCTTAAAAAACAGCACAAAGCCTGAGCTGCGGATAGTAACAGGATTTTAAGTCTGATTCACGGTGTTAGTGGTACATACTTAACGACGGAATGAAAAGAAAGGCGGAATGTTTTGGAATCTACGACTTCCACTTGCATTTTACGCTTTTTTTGTCGCATACTGGTAAGATGTTAATTAACAAACACCAGTTGTTGATTAATTAATAACTAACGAAATAAGTATTCCTATTTAACTACATAACTTCTGTAATAGCACCCACTTAAGAAAAAAACTGTGTCATTCGCTGAAGAAAAATATTTCGTCGGAATAAAATACAACCTTCGGAACAACCTTGGTTGCTTTTAAGACCGGCACTCAGTTGTTTCTACATTACTCTAGCTAACCTAATAGACGAAGCTCCTTAACTCCGAAGTTTCCTTTTATCTGAGGTCACTTTTTTGGGATTCCGACCCATTGCATGGCGTGCGCGATGTGTTGCTCGCGTGCCGTCAAAGACTTGGCTTGTATCAGCATCTCTCGGCTTGTGCTCGATTCTTCTCAGAACCACTCACAAGGGAAACCCTCACACTTAATGGTAAGAAGTCCCAGTGGATAGCTACTCATGAAATGAACACAGATCAAGCACGAAAACAACGAAGAAGGTGTATCGGGCTGTGCAAAAGAAGCCAAACAGAAACAGTGAACGATTGAGGCTCAATATGTACACCAAGAAGAACGGTGGCGACGTAATTATGTGGTCATGCTATTGGCCTGCGACAGGGGTGATCCGTGTTCAAATCTCCCTCGTGCTCCATTATATATTTCACAAAATTATGACTTGTGACCGGTCATTGACGTGTCTGTTCGTTGTATTCAGATTTGTGTCTTCGTCGTGGTGTAACTTCCGACTAAAAGGGCCTTCCAGACGTACTTATCCGATTTTATTTCTACTCAAGTACAACATTTTATGACTCTTGCGCTCGATTTTAGAAGTTTTGACTATCGAATTCCCTTGTTGTAACATAGTGCATACACGTCTATTTGTTGTTTTCATTTCTGTGAGAGGTCATACGGCATCTCGTCTGCTCTCACTGTTCACCATATTTACTTCAGTATATTCTTAAAACTTGGGGAACTAGGAAGATTTGAACGCGGATCTCAGGTTTCGCAGTCGCGCACCGTGACAACTACAGTGTCGTGGATCTCGCTATTCTCTCGATGTTACGCATTTGGAGCTTTAATAATTCACTGTTTTCAGTGTGCTTCGTGTTTCACAGGTCAGCAAACCTTCTTCTTGTTTTCAAATTCGATCTGTGTTCAGTTTTTGATGGGCTATCCACTGGGCCATGTTACCACTAACCCGAGGGAGGTGTGATGCGGAGTTCCCCTTGCAGTACAAAGTGACATTCCGTTTAGCAGTGGGATGCGACAATGTTTGTTTCGGTATTCGGTGCCGCAGTCTGCGGTAGGGACAACATTCTTCAAATTTCGCAGAATCGTCGTGTCAGCGCCGTTTATCCTTCACTATTTATTAGTGTTACAAGAGATATTCACAGGCAATAAACTGGATCTCTTACTTTGGTGATGGCCAACAGCGTGTACAAATTTTACACAATGCGTGACACTGTCTTCTCTAATAAAGTTATTTTATTTTGCTTCTTGTTTCGGGTCTGAACCATCATCAACGGCAGGAAAACTACACAAAACAGGTCCGAACGCTTTTGCAGAGGCAACTGAAAAAGCATGCAAAGTTCAGAAGAACACGAAATCCCGAAGTTTGGCTAAAATTTACAGACGCGCGAAATTTGGCACGGACTACAATGTGAGATGCCTTTAATAGGTTCCACAACGAAACATTGTCTCGAAATTTGGTAGAAAATCCGAAGAAATTCTGGTCGTATGTAAAGTACACTAGCGCCAAGACGCAGTCAATACCTTCGCTGCGCAGTGCCGATGGTACTGTTACCGACGACTGTGCCGCTAAAACGGAGTTATTTAACGCAGTTTTCCGAAATTCTTTCACCAGGGAAGACGAGTGGGATATTCCAGAATTTGAAACACGAACAGCTGCTAGTATGAGTTTCATAGAAGAAGATACCTTAGGCGTTGCGAAGCAACTCAAATCGCTTGATACGGCCAAGTCTTCAGGTCCAGATTGTATACCGATTAGGTTCCTTTCAGATTACGCTGATACAATAGCTCCCCACTTAGCTATCATATACAACCGCTCGCTCGCCGATTGATCTGTACCTACAGATTGGAAAATTCATAGGAAGCAGCGGCTGTATGCGCAAAACTATCATGTCTAGCGATTTATTGTTCCAACCTTTAAAAGGAAGGGGAATCACAGAGAGAAGGATAAGACTTCTCAGTATCTATTATGCAATAATCGATGGGCCTCGCAGATTTGCTGTGTAACAACATCACAGCAACACGGAGAAAGAATTTAGAGATTTAGTCGGTGAAAATTACAACGATCGACAGACGATTTGTTTGGTATTGATTACTCTGTACACAACAAAGCACTTTGTGCCAAAGTAGCAGCCATGGAATACGTGGCGAAATTGTGGTACAAATAGCAACTTTTCTGGAGATGCACATAAAAAACATCGCTAGTTGCGATAGTTATTGATGGAATTGAACGAAGAATATGAAGACATTATGTATCATTGCAAAAAACGTTGTTCAAGTCAAGTGCCATGTCTGGTACGATTTTTATATGTGAGATATGCTATTTTTGAGTTTCTGCAGTAAAAAGGACAGTAGAAACGAAGATCAGAAGATCCATTACGGACTGCGGAGCGCTCAGGTTAAGTGGGCGTCTGCTGATGTCGGTCGTTTCTCGTAACAGCTTGACGGCATACTGCCCGCAGTATGACGTTGCAAGATGAGAACTAACTTATTTCTGATTTGATGTGGATGCATTTAAAAAGATAACAGCTTCGCCGTAGAAACAACTTCTCAGAAAAAAAGTCTCATTTCCCCGAGCGCACTGGCGTTAAGGACAATGAGAAATTTGAAGAACTCGTTATAGCAGCGAAAGAACTACTGTAGTAGTTCTCTAATCGTGTTGAGAACGCAGCCTGTCTGAATCAGTTCTGTGCGGCCTCCGAGTCCGCTCGCCATTTCAGAGGAAAGCGCCCCTTTACATGTGCAGATGGAACAGATCGATCTGAAATGCAATTCCCGTTTGAAGACAAACTCTTTTGTGATAAAACAGTCCAGGAGACCATAGTTGTTTTCCTCGGGAAGAATTTTCCGGGTATTCTTAATGAGGCTGTACACCTGATACATTCTTTCTATCACCATATGTACGTGAGAGCCTCTTTTTGATCATGAAAATAATTGAGTGATGATTACGTAGCAGCCTGACTGACAAAATTCTGCCAAAACACCTGCGCCTGTGCTTATGCCAACAGTTGGTACCAGATATTAATCTTATTATGTATTCATTGCACCGAAAATAATGAAATGATTCTGAAATGTTTTTTCATGATCTGTGTTGTTATGAAATATGAGACCAAGCTTCAGGAAAGGCGTTCATTGTATCTTGAACGACTGCACTGCCATCTAAATGCAGCGCATTCACAGATTCCCGCTCTTCTCAGTCTTCCCAATGGGGCGCGGTAGGGTGGAAGTGTGCAGCCAGGCGACAGAACTCGGCACGTGAGCGAGACCACTGCATCGGTGCATAATTCTTGCCCATGCTTGTTATAAACAATAGCGTTTTTGAAGAAGCAACTGCGACACCGATGACTGCAGGGCGTCTTCCGAGGGGCCTGGTGATGGAATTCAGTGACTGAGAAATCGACGTACATGCAATATAATAAATCATAAATAGTAAAGTTATTTAAGAGAAATAAATTTTATAAATAAAAAGAAGTGAATAATATCACAGCCACGTGGCTAAAATCCATCTTTCAGTTGCGCCCCACATCATCTTATATGATGTAATTAGTAATTTTACAATTAATGGCAATATCAGGTAATCAGTAGGTACATTGGATACCAAATATCTATGGTTCTTAACATACCACATAATCCACTCCAGAAAAATTTATTCCAGATAGTTATCAAAAACCATTAAAACTCTACCCAATATGTAGGATTTTACTATGACAATGGATTTTTCTTCTTTGTCCCTTCCGTATCACTCTACCTCCAAGTAATAGTTTCACCTGTAAAGTCCACAAAGAAACAAATAATATGATTGAAGCGCTGTATATGTATCAGCTGCATATCGCTCTGAAATCCTCATGCAATTGTCCTACATCTTCCCAAAAATGTTATGATGACTCCAAATAGGTTCCTTTCTCTTTAGAATTTCCAACATGTGGTGATTTGTATTTTTAAATTTCAATGCTAAGTGACCGTATATTGTTATTATCTTTCTCGTACATAATGGCTCTCATACTGTCTGTCAGGCTCTCAGTTGTGGCTAATGCTAGACATATACTGAAGAACCAAACGATATTAACACCTGCTTAACCGCACGTCAGGATAACTTTTCAATGCGAAGCAATAATGATTCTACGTGGCACGGATTCAACAAGTCCTTAGATTTCCGAAGGTATGTGCCACCAGTTTTGTCAGCACAGGTCACTCAATTCCAGTAAATGGTACGTCGCCGCAGAGCTGGCACACAAATGCGTCCCACGTGAGGTTCATCGAGTTCAGATCACGCGAATTTGGTAGCCAGTAAGTCAACGTGAGTTCACTAACATGTTCCAGAGACGACTGTAGGACGATTGTGACCATGCAACATGGACAGTTTGCCTTCCGAAAGAATCTGACGAATCTGGGGAAGATTTAAGTATGAAAGTATGTAGCTAGTTCGCAGTAACGCTCACATAGTCGGCAGCTGCCGTGGTTCATTCGATTACTACCACATGTCCCATGGAAGCTCACGTAGATCTCCCCCGTTGTATAATAACGCACTATAGGCTGTTATCCATATGCGATGTATGATTCGAGCAACAACTCGCCTGGATGACAGCATATACCAATGCAACCATTGACCTGACGCAACAAGCTATTCACCAGACTGGACAACACGTTTTCGTTGACCCACACTCCAGATTCCATGATCCAGAGACCATAGCAATCATAACTGATGATGTTGCTCGGTCAACATTGGATCACGTACGGATCTGAATTGAGCCCCATATTCAATGATGTGCGCTGAACCGAGGGTTCAAAACATGTGTGTAAGCACCAGCATCATGCTCTGCTGCCATGTAAGCTACTGTCTGCTCCTGCTCTGGTTTATAGAGTCGGCAATCATCCGATCTCCACGTCCCATGGCTAGACGCGGACGTCCAACAACTTGTCGCCTACTTCTGATTACACTTACCACAAGTAATCATAACAGTAATGTGTGAACAGCCGACCAGCTTCATCGTCCCCGAAATACCTATTACCAGACGCCGGCCAAAACAATCTGTTGCCTGTATCATCATTAGAATGACTCCTTATTTCCTCCTTCACCCTTGCTTTGTTATCAGATCTGTATGCCTGTAGTGAATAGGACAGTTGTCATCTTGAAAGACCAGAGAACGCTCAATATGAAGATACTGGAGTAAGATCAACGTTCGGTCACCAAAAATGTTGAAGTGAATATCCTGGTTCACGTTCTCGGTAAGCTCTTTGAGTAGGCCACACTGACGTTACCAAAAGCATCCCCAAAATCAGCACACAATCATCTCCCTCGTGAACTATAAGTTCCAAATTCGGATTGTTAAACGCCTTATTGTGTTACCACTGCACTCATCCCCTTGAAAAGCTAAAAAAATCACGCCTTGTAGGATCACACAGCATGCTTCATTATTCAAAGAATCTCCGGTAACGACCACTGTTGTTACTCCGTATGAAACGTCTACGAGTGATATTATTCCTTTCAGACAAGTTGGAAAGTCCGAATTAATATACACTAGCACATCAAAAGTATTAGGACACCTATTAGGCTACATTAATATGGAGTGTGTCCATACCGTTGTTCGTCAAACGTGAGTGGGGGAACCAAATCCTTTATTAGTGTAAAGTAGGTGTAAAAAGGTTGTGATGAGCT
The DNA here is from genome assembly GCF_021461385.2 of Schistocerca piceifrons. NCBI lineage: Eukaryota > Metazoa > Arthropoda > Insecta > Orthoptera > Acrididae > Schistocerca > Schistocerca piceifrons. The sequence goes on from NC_060144.1 coordinate 280,956,611, forward strand.
TCAGAGAAGTCGCAAGTCTCCGGCACTTGAATTACCTACAATATATCTCCAGTACAAGAAAAAATCAGCGGTATGAAGATAATACTTTGTGCGTTACCCACAACAGTTGAATGAAACTTAGCTGGTAGGCAGAAAGTACTCCCACTGTAAAATTCCTCTTTGCATGGAAGCCGTTTGACTGCTAACAGATAACAAGTTCCTTAAAAGTTTCAAACATGATTGTGTGCTGATTTTGGGGATGCTTTTGGTAACGTCAGTGTGGCCTAATCAAAGAGCTTACCGAGAACGTGAACCAGGATATTCACTTCAACATTCTTGGTGACCGAACGTTGATCTTACTCCAGTATCTTCTTATTGAGTGTTCTCTGGTCTTTCAAGATGACAACTGTCCTATTCACTACAGGCATACAGATCTGATAGCAAAGCAGGGGTGAAGGAATCTTAAAAAAATCTCTGTGACACCCGCTATTAGCCACAAAGATCTGATGCTAAATTTAGCCATCTACCATTGAATACATAGTGCTGTTTTGGAAACCTCGCCCTGGTTAAGCACGGAGGTGAGTATCGTTATGTCTTTCCCATTTTCCTTTCACAGAGAAGCAGTGGATTATTAATTTCTGTCACTCTTAAGAATCTTTGCTCGAATTATTTTTAAGTATTAAACCTATATGTTGCTCATGATGATCAGAGAACCTGGCATGATGAATTCTCCAGTACTACTAAATTGGTTACTGACGGAACATGTCCAACCTATTGCGTCTTTGACGGTGATATTCATCACTCACGTGTGTCAGATATAGGAAGGCGTTTAGCAATCCGAATTTGGAACTTATAGTTCACGAGGGAGTGCAGTGGTAACACAATAAGACGTTATTTAGGCTCAGTTAAACGATTACCAGTTGTGGCAGATCATAACATCCTTCAGACATGCTAAATGTTGACGGGAACGTTATCTGTGTGATGTTGGTGAGAAATATCATTGGGTAGTTACAGTAGTAAAACAAGAGGATCCAACTTCCATAAAAGCAGCAGTAGAAGTACAGACGACAAGTTCCTTAACAGTTTCGAAGAGACGTGAATGGGCGTCTGCTGATACAGGACGAGAAATATGCGGAAACCACAGAGTGAACTGAATTATTATATCAGAAACGCACTACTTTACAATTCTTTCAGCAGTCACATTTGGCAAATAATTAGAAACTAGAGGCGGAGAAAGTTCGACCACAGGATTACAAAATTTTTCACCTCCTAAATACAGTAATTTTTCGTGCAGCTTTAGTGGGTAAGTGAACTTCGATGGCGTCGTTTTTCAAAGAGTGGAAGAACGTGTCACCTGTCTTAAGTGACATGGAAATGGGGATGAAATATACAAGCTCCCTGTTGGTTATTAACAGTGATAATTCAAGGCTGACGGAGAGGAAAAGAATGAGGATCTACGTTTACATATTTTCACAGAAATCCACCGTACGGTGCTTGGCGGAGAGTGCATTGTAAAAGGTTTAATCGAATTTCTGTCCTACTCCATTAGCGTATTTAAAGTGACTGACTATAATTCTCTGAACGTGCTATAATCTCTCTTAAATACATTCTCATAACCAATATGAGAGATGCTCGATGGTAGCAGCGTAGTGTTCGCAACTTCTTTTTCGTGTACAGACTCTCTAACACTGGACTCTCTAACACTGTCCAAGCTAGAAGCACGTCGTCTTTACTCAAAGGATACTCTCATTTTAGTTCCCCAAGAACTTGTGTTACTCATTAGTGAAGGCTATACCTACAAACCCGTTTCGGCTCGTGTTGCGAGCAGTTATATCTCTGCTTACTGGCGCAATCCGTTTTCCTGTCAAGCCACGGGGAGGCACCTCGAGCACCTTGTAGCTGGCTGTTTAGTTAAAGGTAGTTGGAGCCAGCTTTTTGACGGAGTGTGGGGCAATGGCAGAGAGGAACGTGAGCGTGCCATTACCAGCCTGATAGGCGGTTTTTAGTCCAAGTGGGCGAGTATTTGTACAAGACCGTGTTGGTGTAGAGTGTTTGTTGGGCTCTCCACTGTTGCACCAGGTTGCCGGCCGAAGTGGCCGAGCGGTTCTAGGCGCTACAGTCTGGAACCGCGCGACGCCTACCGTCGCAGGTTCGAATCCTGCCTCGGACATGGATGTGTGTGACGTCCTTAGGTTAGTTAGCTTTAAGTAGTTTTAAGGTCTAGGGGACTGATAACCTCAGAAGTTAAGTCCCATAGCGCTCAGAGCCATTCGAACCATTTTTTGAACCAGTTTGACTATCTGGATTTGGGTGTGACCGTCTGCCGATGTAGGCTCCAAGTTATTTTTGCATAAAGTACTTCAGTTTATGAATCTTGGCATATGTACTCCGTTGCTGGCCTGGCTCTCGTTTGACTGGTTTGTCTGCTGTCCTCCGTCATTCCGTACTCATGTTACTAAATTCTCCCCCCTCTCTGTGTGAACTCCCTTTATGGTTGGTATATTTCGGTGTATTTAAACAGTGTTTTCCTCTTTATTCCAATTTGTTCAGCATTTCGGTGATCTTTGTCAGTATTGCTTGGGTGAGAAATTAATTTGGTAGCTTGTTCCTGAACCAAATTAATTCTTTTGTTTGTGCATTACTGTTAAACGATTAACCGGTTAATCACCTTTTTTTCGTTAAGCAGTCATTGTAACACATAAATTTTGGAAGGTGTCTCGAACGGGGTTGGTATTTGACACTCTTGTATCGGTCCTTCAGGATTTACTTATCTTTGGTGCTCAGTCTTGCATGAATTATATGTCTGTTTCTTAGCTCTCGTCTTCCCGAGTAGTTCACAGCGTTGAAGCCGTGGGCTCCGGCTTGTTATCCACTACCCCCCGTTTCACGGGCGCGGCCAGCCCACGTCGTGTACGTGTGTGTGGCGTGGTGTTCCGCCTACTGTCCTTCGGCCTCCTCGCTTGCTAAGGCATCTCTCTATAAGTTCAGTTCCTACTCTTTATCGCATTTGGACATAAGTTTAAATCAGTGTCCACTACCCTTAATCATTATAGCGAATACTTGCCTCCGCCAGCCCGGCCTTCTCTTATTACTGCTGCCTTTAAATTTGCCTTGATCTGAAGATCTTTCAATTCTTCAATTTCGGATTTCTGGAACCATAAATTTTAAAATCGTTGTTACCTTCCTGTCCCAAAATAGTTAGTGCCCAAAGGGCGCTCCAAAAGTTTTATTATAATCCTGGATATGTAAATTTTAAAATATTGTTGTCTTTCCTCCTTGAGAAACTGTGCATGTAAATTTTAAAATATTGTTGTCTTTCCTCCTTGAGAAACTGTTTATGGCAAGGAGACTCTCCAGAGTTGTGAAACACTGAACAGGTACATCTTAAAATTTTTGTTACCGATCCTGTTTGAAAAAGTGCTAATGCCTAAGGGACTTCAGGCTATCAAATGCTGAGCATATTAAATTTTGCGTATTGTTACCTTCATGTTAGAAAAGTTGCTAACGTCAAAGAGATCCTCCAGCTATGTGAAATGCTGAACCTAGAACTTAAAACAAAGGGATTATCCTTCGGTTCCTAAATTGCTAGCGCCGAAAGCGCTCTCAAGTTAGTTTTTATCGTACTCCTGAACTTGTAAAATGTTACTAAATAAGGGCCATCTTCCCTGTTTTAAGTTTAATACCAAATGAATCGGTCTCAAATTGTTATGGTAATGCAGAGAAGTCACATTTGCCTGACTGAAATTTTACGAGTGCCTAAAGGGCTCTCGAGTTGTATTTTTGCGAATGCTGAACTTATTATTTTAAAGAGGTATTACTTGTCCTAAAAAAAAAAAAAATTACAACAGCTTAAAGGGGTATGTAGCTTGGGTTAACTCGCCTTAAACTTCCTCCTGGGGATCATTGTGGTTTGTCACACTGAAATCAGTCTGAAAAAGTTACTATTGATTTATATCTTATTTATGTTTTACTCATATCTTGTTAAATAAAGGATTGTCAACTATTGTGAAGCAACAGATGGCTTTCTATGAACTCAGCTTCCACCTTCCTCCCGCCCGTTAAGTCGTATTTCAGGGCATCCAATGAGGTCTCACATACTTGTTGCCATTATAGCAGAATGTCTCTTAATTCATTTTAAAGACCGTTGTCACGTCAACTTGATAAGGACTCCAAACATTGCAACAATACTCCACAACTGGTCGCAATTGTGAATTTGTATGGCAGCTGTTAAAAGGATATATCTATATCGATGATATCTGTGTAAATTCAATCACATTCGAGTCGACAGTTACTAATACATGTATTGCGCAACGGTAGAATCTATCAGTTTTGCAGAGATGTTCTGATGTGATTGGATTAGGTAGGAACCTCTGTAGGCTTCAAGCGGCTACTTCTTTTGACATGAGATTAAAAAATTTAATCACAGATTTAATTACTCGTTCATGAACTAACAACCTAAAAAGAGTAAGATAAGAACTCGGCGGGTGCAGCTTCGTCGTTCGGAAGAGTGACTTGCCTTACTTTTATGAAAGTGACCATGACATACAACTGTTACTTCTCACTCACCTCTTACAAGTCAGCAAAAGTTAATAATCCTCGATAACTTTAATCATAAAATATTTCTTTATTGTTGCTCTAGACAAACCAGATCTGGGAGCATTAATCTGATCAAGGTGAAGAAATTCGAAAGTTCAGTTTAATTTCTGGTACTCCGCAATTACAACAACAAACTCTCCCAAAAATTAATACAACACCTAGCATCAGCTATACTTAATATAGTTACACTGGTTCGATCACTGACTCTGGAGTATTTAGAAAATGAAGAAATGTTTCCCATGTGTTTTGTGAATGAAAGCAATGATTTACTAACTCCAGACCCCTTGTTAAATATTAGCTCAGCCTAATCGCCACTCTCTTACGTTGTTCATTATAAAACCTAATTAGGTACAGTGCTACTAGAAACACGTTAAGCCGTTTGAAAACGAAAGCAGTAACACGTTACCTCGAATAGCTGAGGGGAATTCATAGAGGGGCAACATTAGCTTGTCAGAATCAATTCAAAAAATTATAGTTTGTTTTCTCAAACTTAATATTGCATCCACTGTCAATACCAGCACCAGTATTATGCACTTTAATCTGAGTGGCATTAGAATTATCAGACCACCGCTTGTCTGATACAAAACGTTTCCTACCGGCCACTGTCGGCTCAACGCTGCCTGCTCCGCACGAACTCACAAGAACATGCAGTTCACCTGCAAAATTGCTCAACACCGACAAACACATTAATTTGCACTGCACTGCATGGCAAGGCTGAATGCCTCAGTACAACTGCTTCCACACAAATGATTCTTTACAACTATTTTACAACTTCTTGCTTAAAAATTCTTCACTACGATGACTACTTCCTTCAAATTCAACGTGTTCACGTGGTACAGCCTCAATTTAAGCGCTCATTGTCAGAGATGCTCATTCCAAAGAACGCCAGAAGAACCTAAATACTTCCCATGTAGCAAAGGAATATCGAAAAAGACCAGCGAATGGTAGGAAAACACACCAAAGAACTCTCCCATAATAGATATGCAAAAATGTGTATTCGAAATGAATGTGTATCCAAAATGAGGGTGGCTGAATCCCAGTGCGATTCGCATGCGACTTTCGATACAGATGCAAAACGCACTGCGCTTCCTGTCAAAAAGGCAGTCTCCATATGCCTTTCCTAACTCTGGTTTCATGTGATCGTTCCATTTCGTATAGCTTATTACAATACAAGAACCACAAAATAACAGAGCGATGTGGTCAACAAGTACACTGCTAATCTTATAATCGCATACATCGCGTTCTTTCTCTTTGTTGTAGGTATTATCTTACACTCATCCATATGTAAAGAGCTACCCATTTATTACATCAAATGGATACTTGCAATTTCTTGCGGTCTACCATTGACAATCCTTCCCTACACACAGCATCAATTCGGGCGAATAAGCTTATCATGCCGGTAATAAATCGTTTACCTATATGTGTAAACTAGGGATACTATTACATTTCCTTGCACTACACTCGAATTTACTTTTATTTGGTACTTGTACTGTCCAATATCTGTTCATGGAAGCAGTCACAAATATCTGACAATACTCCATATGCTCGTGTCTTGATTAGCAGTCGAGGCTGTGGCACAGTTCAAACGCCTTACGGAAACCTAGGAATACGTAATCTACTTGTTCACCCGTAGGTATTGTTTGTAAGGTGTCATGTACGAATGAAGATAGATGCGTTTCTCATTATTGAATTTTCGTGACTCGATGCCGAAGATGAAAGAGAAGAAGAAGAGGGAGAAACACGAATATCTCCATTTTTATCATGGCAGAGATACGGTTATATATGAAGTACTATATATACGACTATCTTAGCAACTGAAGTAAGTTTTATCTTAACAATTAAGGATCCGTGGTATATACAACTGTTCTTGGGTGTTGTGTCGAGTCTAGTGTGCCGGAGAATGATATATTCAACAAAAATGTTGTGGAGACAACGGAGATGATTTAAAAGTATAACACACATAAGAGTGCACTCTGAAGTAGGTAAATCTTCATAGAAAGCGAGAATTTACGGTATACCTGGTATAAACCCACAGGCATACTTATTACACAGATTTCTTCACGCTCCAAAGGGATGTATAATTAAATTTAATGTGCGTGTAATTGTAAAGTACCTGCTCATGGCAGCACTCTGCCGAAACGCGACGCATTAATAAATATTGACAAATAAAAGTGTCTGAGACTGAAAAGTTTATTTCATAATTATACGTATGTTGTCAGGTGAAATTGTTGAGTATACTGTAACTTTAAAACTTTTTTTTCGTTACTCTATGTTCTGTGTCTGAGTTAGTAACACTAATTTTCACGTCAATTACTGAATAACGACAGTTCGTTCTATTAGCATTCCGGAGGGATTCCAAATTGTTAAATTCCTGACCCGCTTTTTGTGAACATGTGAACATCGAATCGGCAGACGTGAAGCTGGCAGTGTTAGAAAAAACATTCCTAGACAGGAGTGTAGCCACGGCGGCGCAGGGATTGTGGAAAGAAGGGTCCCGAGCTTCCGTTGTGAAAGTAAATACGGAGATAGCGCAGCTCTGGAGAGCCGTGGAGAGGGTCGTAAACAGCGTGGAGTGCGTCTCCGGGACACCGGACACTCTGCCGCCGCAAACACTTGGCCGCCGCCGCCGGTCCGCGACATCCACACAGACTACCGGCTTTCCGCCCTTATGGGCTGCGGAGAAGCGCGCTCTTCGCCGCTGTCGACAGCCCACATTCCCGTACTGTCACTACAGGCCGCCCGCGTAAGTCACTACAAGCCGCTTTAATGCTTTGATTGACATATATTGGGACATGATGCGCCTACTCACAATGATACTCCAATATTGCGCCAGTTTCAGATTAAACGTTAATACAGGGTGTATCAAAAAGAATCATCCGACTTAAAAAATCATAACTCTTATGTTATGTGAGATACGTGCATGAACAACGTACTGCTGAAAGGAGTAAACTCTCGAGTTTTACATGGTTCCCGCTAGGTAGCAGCAGTGAGCACCCACTTCAGTTCTAGTAAATCTGGTGCCGGGACTACAGAAAGCTTTTTGTGTTCTACGTTTTGCGCAGTGCAGGTCAGTAATAACTGCTCAGCGTGATGTTCTTACTATGTACGATGTGAATACTCCTACAGTTCAGAGCATCAGATGATGGCATAAACAGTTCCGAGAAAAAGGTTATTTGTGTAAAGGCAACTCGCCGGGCCGTCCCCGAAACAGACGTCGAACGCATCCGCCACAGTTTTACAACGAGTCCGTAGAAATCTGTTCGCCGTGCAGTCCGACAGCTCAACATGCCCCCAGATGTCCGTCTGGCGTGCGTTGTGTCGACTTTTACACATGAACCCAAACAACATCGAGCTACTGAAAGTCTTCGTGAAGGTGACAAACCACAACGTGTGAAGTTCTGTAATTTCGTTCTTGGCAAGATAGAGGAAGACAGTTTTCTTCCGCTCTAAGTGTTTAATGACGAGGCAACATTCGATTTAAATGTGAGAATATGAGGTACGGAACAGCCACATGAAGTTGTGAAACATGAGAAGGACTCTCCAAAATTTTATGTGTTTTGTACAGTTTCACGGGAAAAGGTGGAGGGTCCATTTTTGTTTGCCGGGAACACTGTTACAGGAAGCACATATCTCGATATACGTGATAACTTTACTTTCCCACGGTTGGAGACTGATTCGAACAACTTCATTTACCGACACCGGCATCTGAAAGTACAGGAGTTTTTAAATAAAAGGATTACTGAACGATGGACAGGTCGCACTGGACCAAACGATTTAGCCTTACATTACTGGCCTTCAAGGTCACCGGACGTGTGGTGTATTGTAAAACACTCTGTTTATGCGCTTCCGTTACCAACAACAATGAATAAACTGAGACATCGCATAACAACAAGTGTGGAAGCTGTAACTCAAGACTTGCTCAATGCAGTGTGGAAACTATTTGAATACCGCACTGACATATGCTCTGCATTTCAAGGAGGGCATATTGAACACCTAAGAAAACGTATGGAAAAAAAACATTTTGAGTTTCCCGTTCATCAAGAAACAAAATTCATTGTATATGTTTATTATTTCGGGAATATAGACATACCAAATCACATGACTCCTTTTGATACACCACGTACCATACTCTCATTGTAACTAACTGGTTAGGATAGAAATGTATAAATGTGGATAATTTTTGGATATAAAGAGCGGACTTAAAGAGGGGATGTTCATAAAAAACATATATACTTAAAAAATGCACGAAGTCCACATTGGGAAGACAGGACAATGAAATTTTGTACCCGGCTTTACATGAAAATAACACATTTACTGGTCTAGATGTATTTAACTTTTTTAAGGAATTTTCCAAAAATAAGATATATACCTTTTCCTCAGAAATTGAACTAGATATTTCTACAAAATTTTCTCTGTCTACTCTCTTTGCATACTGCAAGCTTCTCTAGTGTTGTTTCTTGAATACATTGAGTAGAAGATTTTTAACAATTTTTTCATTATAATTCTGTAAATATAATGTAAAATTCATGCAACACTCTTAGCTCTTTGCCCCATATCTCAGCTTACTCTCAGAATTTCAAAATTTCCTCTTGAGGCAACATTTATTGAGTTCTTACAAATAATCGTACAGAATTTCATAATTCTAATTTTTATAGATTCTGGAAAAAAGGTGAATAAACTTTATAAAAAGACGTAATTTTCAGAAAATGCGTTTTAAAGATAAACAAAACGTTTTTACTTATGTCACATCTTCAGAAGCGCCCAGATTTTGATTTGTTTTGATCGTCCTTTTCTTTACCAGGTCTGTAACTGATTTTTAGCTGCTGAGACGTACTGTAAATGTATTTTTTCCAGATACGCCTTAAGCGAAATTTCCTATCTTGAAGTCCATTCTCTCTAATATCTTCATTCTCCCTACTTTCCGGTCGCTAAATTCAAGGATCGAACACTTGCGTAAACCTCCGTCAGTAGCACAAGGCAAAAGAAGACTAGCTTCTTCATAAACAAAGCAGCTGGTTTGATATTGTTTCTAAGATATGGAAGAGAGTCACAGATGATCTATAAAACACAAGTGTGTATATCACAGCGTTCTATATATAACCCGTGCAAATTTGCTTGGAAGTAGTCCACGGACTCGTTGTTCACCGAGTTAATATTGTGTTGCTTCAGAAGTGGATGTAGTCGTGGCAGGAAGGTCGCGTCGCAAACTTTTTTATTCTTCAGACACTTCGGATGTGATTCCATCATTGAAACTTCGGGAACTTATTGTCGATGATTTCTACTAATAAACCACACTTAAATTGAAAATTGACTTTTCAGTCATATTCATAAATGTCGCCTCTTAAATGCATAACAGACATTGATAATTTATTATAACTTTCTAATGCTAGTAATACGATGATGCCACGCGAGCGCACCACAGATCGGAGAGGATTCGAAAATTACACGTAAGTTGACAGCATCTGATTTTCTTAACTACAAACCCTCCACAAGGGCATTTGTAATTAAGGCAATGGCTAGAGAAAATAGGAGCTCGTAAGACGCAATCCTTAGCCCTCATCCTGTGCTTCTAATGCAGAACGAACAAATAATATAGACTGGATGTAATTTGGTGACTAAAGGACACAATTACCGTAAATGTTTCCCAATATGTATTTAGAGATACGGAAGAATAATAAGACAAAGTCTCTCTTACGCACACAATGTAAAATGTGGTGGGTCAGTCCGTGAGAGAAGTCGAATATAGGAACTCCACACCTCTACAATTCAGAATTTCTTCAGTTTGAAATGTATGATTCTCTTGCGTGCATCTCCTACATATTTTGGAAAGTATTTGCTGTAACAGAAACTATGTTTTTCTGTCTAAAACAAAGTGTTTCGTTTCAAACGTTGTACTGAGAAGCTGGTTGCACTTTGCTTCGGCTTGATAATCGTCTACTTATCGGAACCGTTAGCACTCAGGATAAAAAGAAACAGCTGATGGTCATCTACAATACTGTTTCACAATTTCTTTACAGCTGTAAAGCTCCACATCATCGCATATTTCTATAATTCAAATGAGAAAATTTATTTTGTTTTGGTTTTTCCCACGAGAAGTCTTCAAAAACATCATGAATAATATTGTCGGCCATAGACAGCTTTATTCATATTTGCAGAGGTTGCTGTTGCTTTGATATTTACTCCGAAGACTAGTTTCATGTAGCTCTCGATGCCACTCTATCCTGTGTAAGCTTCTTCATCTGCGTATAACTTCTGAAACTTCTATCTGTTTGAACCTGCTTACTGTATCATGTCCGGATCTCCCCCTATAATTTTTATTCCCCCACACCCACCACATTTCCCTCCATCACTAAATTGACTATTCCTGATGTCACACGATGCATCTTCTCAAACGATCCCTTACTTTAGGCATCTTGTGCCACACATTTCATTTTTCCACATTTCAATTCATTATCTCCTCATAATTCGATATAGCCATTTTCTTCTGTAACCTCTAAATTTCAAAACCTTCTTTTCTCTCAATATTGTTCCCGCTTCACTACCATACAGCGCGCGCTTCCGAACACTTAACCATACATTACTTGTTAAGGTGCACCTATTTCTAAAAAAACTTTTCCATTTCTTTACCCAGTCTTCTTATGACATCGTCTCTACTTCGGTCAACGTTAGTTAATTTTCTGCCCATCAGGCAAACTCCTCTACTAACTCTAATGTCTATTTTCCTAATCTACGTCCCTCTCATTCTGGTGATATAAATCAGCTAAATTACATTAACTTTGTTTTACTTTTGCTTGTCTTCACCTTATAATCTCTTTTCCAGACCCCAACCATTCCGTTCAAAAGCTCTTCCAAGTCTTTCGCTGACACTGACAGAATTACAATTTCTTTGACAAACCTAGAAGCCTTAATTGTTTTCCCTAAACCGTAATTCCCCTTCCAAATCTCTCCTTGGATACCATCACACCTTGCCCAGTGTACATACTGAATAACACTGGGGTAGGCACTCTCTCATTCCATAATCCGCTACTGATTCCGTATCATGTGCTTCGAATATTATAGCTGTAGTCCGGTGTCCACGCAAGTTGTAAATAATTTTTGCTCCCTGTATCTTATCACTGATACCTTCAAAATTTCTAATAGTTTCTCTGCTCTTTTGTAAATAATTCGTGTGAATGTTTTCCTACCATGACTTATTAAGTCGTATTTACAGCTGTTAGCAGCTGCCTTCTTTGGATTTCGAATTTTTACATTCATCAGGAAGTCTGAAGATACATGCGCCGTCTCGTATATCTAGTACACTAGGTGAAATAATTTCGTCATGGTCTGCGCTTATGAGGATCTCAGTAATCCAGAGGGAATGTCATTTACTCCATGGGCCTTGTTTCCACTTTTGTCTTCCATGGCTCGGTCAGATTCTCCTTACAGCATCAAATCTCCATCTTATATCCACATACCTTCTCTTCTCTTTCCATAAATTTGTCCACAAGTTTATTGTGCTGTTGTAGACCCTCTGTATATTATATCTACCTCTCAGCTTTCCGGTATTGGCTTACTATTCGGTTGCCACCTGTATCTTGATACTCATATTGCCGCTTCTCTTTTCTCCAAAGATCTCTAAGTTTTCTGTTAGCGGAATAAATCTTTCCACGAGTCATGCATGTTTCTACAGCCTGGCATTTCTCCTCTAGCTATTCCTGCTTAGTCATTTGGGGCTTCCAGTCAATATCATTTTTAGACGTCCGTATTCTCTATCGCATACTTCATTTTCTGCATTTTCATATTTTCTCCTTTCGTCAGTTAATACCCTATGTGTTCTCCAAGAAGTTCTACTAGCCATTTTCTTACGTAATTCTCTGTTGCCTTCACTATATTATACCTACTGTATTCCTTTCGCCTGTTTCAGATCAACGTTGCCTCATGCTCCCTCCAAAATTCTCAACTATGTCTGGTTCCTTCAGTTTATTCATGTCACATCTCCTTCAAATCATACCATTTTGCTATTTCACCAGTTTTAGTCTGCTGTTACTCACCAATAAAGTATAGTCTGAATCCACATCTGCGCCTGATAATATGTTACACCTTAACAACTAATTTCAAAATCTCTATATTAATATTATATAATCAATCAGTCTCCTCAGGTCTCTTCCGTAATTCTCAAATCATTAGCGGTGACTACATTATGCCGCCTCTAAAAAGGAGCTTCCTCTTTCGCCTCTTTCCTCCAGTCCATGTTCTTCCTTCCTGATTTTTTCAGTTTCTTCATATCAGCTTAGCTATTCTTCATATAAACTGGTGCTACTTGGGTAGAGGGGACAGAGGGTGTAGCCTTGTATTCTTCTTGGCTACTACAATGCGTTCTGTATGTTGTTCATTGTAGTTTATCTGGATTCCTATTTTCTTATTCATTATTGAGCTTACTACTGCATTACCGCTATATAATACTGTATTGATTATCCTGTACACAAAGTTAAGAGGCCCCTCTCTTCAGGCACAGTGCTTTGCTAATTCCCTCTATATCGAACTTCTTGACTGCAAACGACCCATTTCAATTTTTAAATTTTCTAACCTATCAACTCTTACGCTCCGACTTGTAATATCTCAGATTTGTGTTTCCTGATGACATTTATCCTAGCAGAGGTGTTACAGTTTACACTACGTAAGTATATGGTAGAGTGTTACGATAACTATAGTATAAGAACCACCAGGAAGCGTTAACTGGATAGACTACTTTGACATTCCATCCGATAATTGCCATCTCAGGACACCATCGTGCTTCATATAAATCCTCCGTTGGGAGTGAAGAACCAATCAGAAAGTTCAGGGCTATACGTGCCTCGATTATCAGCGGTCGATTAAATATTGCAGTGTATCCAGCATTCAGAGTAAAGCCACACTGATGAACCAAAATCTTATGACCACCTGGTCAACAGTTTGTTTGTCCGTCTTTCGATCGAAATACATTACTGATTCAGATATCACGGATATGAAAGTTTGTTGGTACGTTTGTGAAGGTATGTGACATTAGATGTCTATTCACAGATCACGTAATTTGCAATTTTGTCATATGATGACATGATGGAGACCGTGGCTGTTCTTTGAAGACTAATGACAGCAACCAGCCACAAATTTACTTTCAGTTCCTTTATTCAAAGGATACCGTTACCGGTTTCGAATCGTTGTGATTCATCCTCAACGGTTTACACGCTTTCTTTATGACATGTGGTGTGTTTTTTACAGATTAATTGTCATAAAATATAAATAATACATAATTATAAGCATACCACACACAGATGGCTGCATTACAGATTTTCGCTGCATGTGGCTTACGTGAAACGTCAGTTTGGACTGTTTGTTTCCATAACATTGGCCCAAAAGATGTAAATGCATTCCCACTGCATTCTTATTGTTGCACACGTAAATTGTTCTCACTGAACACTTTAGATCTTATACATGCAGTGTCACTAAATGCAAATTTTGTCTTATTTGCAGATGATACAAGTATTGGTATAAAAAACAGTACCTGTGATCTCACTGAGCAATTAGCTAATGAAATATTTGTAAGTATCAATGGGTGGTTCCCAGAAAATGGGTCGTCACTGAATTTTGACAAGACCAAGTACAAACATTTAATACTTCACAAAGAACACCTCATCCTATATATATAATCTATTCAAATAATGAAATGAAAGTTGTAGACAGTGTCAGATTTCTAGAACTACAAACTGACCACAACCTAAATTGGAAATCTCACACTAGACTTCCTTAGTTGACCTACATTTGCAGTACGCATGATAGCAGAAATAGGTGATTTAAAAATGAAGAAGTTAGTTTATTCGGTCTACTTCCATTCACTAAAGAGTTATTGAATCATCTTTTGGGGAAACTCCTCTCACAAAGAGAACATTTTCAAAATTTAGAAACGAGTCATTAGAATTATATCTGGTGTCAGTCCTAGATCATCATGCAGAGACCTCTTTAAGGAACTTGGTATTCTAACTACTACTTTTCTGTACATGTACTCATTGACGCCCTTTGTCATTTCCAACATGTCTTTTTTCCACAAAATAGTGCAAAACATGATAATAATACCAGAACCAAAAACAATCTCTATATCGACTATAAAAGCTTAAAATTAGTACAAAAAGAGTCAAATATATAGGTACTCATATATTCAGTAACTTACCTGAGTATAAGAAAGGTCTTGTAAGTGATAAAGATCGGTTTCAAAGTGAATTAAAGAACTTTCTGTTGGTCAACTCCTTCTACTCCATCGATGAATATCGTCACATCTTCACAAGGATTGTAGCTCACAACTCTGTCTGCATTAGAATTGTACAATAGCCATGTATCTGAGTATAAGAAGAAAAACTTTCACTCTTTCCACATTCCAGAAACTCCTCTCCAAGGAATCCATGGAAAACGGTAAATGTAATGTAAACAAACTTGTAACCATTCGTGCTTCCGGTCTCCGTGTATGTTCAGTGTTCCCCGTTACTGCTACTGTTACAAGTCCCACGCACTTGTGCAATATTCTAGAATGAGTCGCCTTAGTTATTTGTAAGCAAACTCTTTTGTAGGGTGGTTGCACTTCCCCAGCATTCTACCAGTAAACCGAAGGCTGCCTTCTGGTTTACTCTCAAGTGAACGTATGTGATCATTCCATTTCATATCCCTGCAGACTGTTACGCCTAAGTATTTGTATGAGTTGTCCGATTCCTACTGCGGCTCGCTGATACTATAGTCATAGGATACTACGTTCCTCCGTTTTGTGAAGTGTACAGTTCTACATTTTTGAAGATTTAAAGTAAGTAGCCAATCTTCGCACAGCTCTGAAATCTTATCAAGATGTGACAGCACATTTATGCAGTTTATTTCAGACAGTACATCAAGTTCTACAATTTTCTGGCCCCATTACGTGGTCCCATCTCTCGCCATGTAAGGGCACATGCAAAATCAGTACTTGTAATGATTTTACTTTCAGCCGACAAGAGCACACGACCCCAATTTTTCCATTCGGCGCTATGATCACGCTACCATCAGGCCATGTGACGTCCAGTTTTCCACGCACTATTGGAAAACTTCTGGCAGCATGCTTCCAAAATTTCATTCATTTCCATCGAGTTCTTAACATGTTATGTTACTTTATTTATCTCGTCCTTAAGTTCTGCAGAACAGTGTATTTGCCGATTTTTACTACAGACCTACAGACGTACTTCCATTCATGCATTCTGAATGGTTTCTAGGGTTGGATTTGCAGACTCGTAAACGTCAGACATTCCTTCTACGTTGCACCCGGCCCGCCGGGCTGCTTTTAGCCTTCTCGATGGTTTGCTGTTTTGCGCAGGAGAGTGCAGCTCCACGTATTTCTCCCGTGGCACCCTGCGTGCTGGCAGCGCCGTAAACAGCTCACCCTAGACGAAGGCAGACGTGTCTCGCGTGCCCAGCACGTGCGCAGCCCTACGTTCGTGCCACCCAGGCCTGTGCACGCATTCACAAGCGCTGACATTTATGACCTGTGTTTCTCTGACCCACACGGGATAGCGCGTTACATTTGATGAAGCAGTCGCCTTCTGACGTGGAGATATTCCCAGCAGAGAGTGCACACTCTAGCGTAGCATCGCTGTTGTGTACCCAAGGGTCACATATCTCGTACCTGTGACATGTATATCGCTGGTCGGGTAAACGGGCGCTAACACACTCACGCACAACAAGAACGGACAAATATGGACACATCTACAGCGTAAAACAATTTACTAATACAACAAACTACATTTTATACAAACGGCTAGTGGTCAGCGTCCGTTCTCCTAATTGGCGCAGCTGCTACAAGTAAGTCCTGATCTCAACAATCAAGTCTTTAACAACTGTAATCTCCAATCTACAACCAATTTCAACTTGAAAGAATCACGATGGAACAACAGGAAAGATACCCACTATCCCAGGCCCCAGTAAATTTACTGGATTTTCGTGGTCATCGGAGTCTGGGGGACCAGGATAATCATGAAATAGAGAAGAGTCGGAGCTTCTCGAAACCTCTTCGCAAACATTTTATTGGCACACTCAACACCAATACACTGGTTAAGGCAGGCAAACTTAAACAGCTTACTGATGTACTAGAAAAGTTTCACATCAAAATCCTCGCAATACAAGAGACGTGTTTTACTGACGAGAACCATTTCAACACGGAAAACAACAAGATACACAAAGGAGAACCTGTTGTCAGGCGAGGAACACCAACAATGTTTGGCACAGGATTTACAGTACGTAAATCTGTCATAGGTAACATCATAGATTTAAGCTGAAATTCAGACAGAATCTCCACAATAACCTACAAATCAGGGAAAAAATACACAATCATCAACGCACATGCATATATAAATCATCACAACAGGAAGAGATCACAAGAAGTAGAAGACTTTTGGAATGACATGGAAGAAATGACAAACAAAATACCAGAAAAACACGACAAATTGTACTAGGAGATTTCAATGCACAATTAGGTGAAGAGTAGAAGTACAAGCAAATCACAGGCCCACATGCAGCACACAAACGAACAAACCCGAACGGGGAGTATTTAATACTGTCAAAATTTTAACTTAAAAGTTATGTCGACACAATTTCATAAACAAAGACGAAAACACACAACGTGGGATACGCCCAAAAATATATCAAGAGAATGCCAAATACACCACGTAGCCATAACAAGTAAAAACACTTGTGAAATTCTAAATGTGAGACTCGCAAAGGATTCTTCGATTCCGACCATCACTTGCTACAAGTAAAGATTAGGCCAATTCCAAGGAATAGGTAGACAACACAGAACAAAATTATAACACCAGATCCAGAATACATAAAGATAAACAAAGACAAAATTGTTGAACAAATTAATGAGAATACAACAAAGAATGGACAGACCTGGTGAAGACAATTCAGAAGGCAATGCGATGGGGTCAGCTTCCCAGGAAACGCAAACATAGATGGTGGAACACAACTTTTGATCAGGCAGTTGAACGAAGAGTTGAAGCATAGAAGAAGTTTAACAGCAACAGAACAACAGAAACATGGAAAGATTTCCACAAAGTCCAAAAACAATCCTCAAAAGAAATTAGAGCAGTGAAAAAGGCATACAACAATAATAGTCTAAATGAAATCGAGGAAGACTTTAAGAAAAATAGCGCGAGAAATTTCTACAGAATGTTTAGGGAAACTATAATGGGTTATCAGTCTCCAGGTACCTGCTTCAGAAGAACAAATGGATCTCTAGAAACAAACACTACAGAAAATTGCAATATTCTTAAAGGAAACGTTGATAAACCCCTCAACTGTGAGAAGCAAAACGAAAGATTACACATCACGAAAACACTACTAAACCCAGACTCGAAGCCGCCTGCGGTGGTAGAGGAGGTTATAAAACAACTAATGAACAACAGAGCCCCAAGGGAAGATGGGATTATCGCTGAGATCTGGAAACTAACAGCGTAAAGTATTACAAAGAAAATTCACAACATTGTCTTGGAAATATGGAGTATGGACAAAATTTCACAGGAATGGAAATGCACACTGATTTACTCACTCCACAAAAAGGGAGACAAGACAGACCCTAATAATTACAGAGGGATCTCATTATTACCAGTCCCTTTAAAAATTCTGTCCAAGGTGTTACTGAACAGACTGAAACTACAATTGCATATAAGGACAGTGAATTCCACGCAGGGTTCAGAAAGGGAAGATCCTGTATTCAACAAATTTGGAAGACGCGAACACTCTTGAAGATCAGACAGGTGAACAACACTGTAGTTACATTAGTGGACTTTAAGAAGGCCTATGACTCTAATGACAGGCAGACACTCTTTGACACACTAGAAGAATATGGAATAGATAGAAACAAGGGCACTGATAGAACACACTCACAGACACCACATCCAAAGCAAAATTTACAGGAGAAATCTCAGAGCCATTTCAGATACATACAGGGATTAGACAAAGAGATAATCTCTCGCCACTTCTATTCAACATAGACCTGGGCAAAATTATCAAGCAGTGGGAAGAAAAAGTAAAAGAAATTCAGTTGGGAAGAACACGTGCAAGCAAGATAATCATAAAATGCCTAGTATTTGCAGATGACTTGGCAATACTCAGCAACAACAGAGAAGAAGCGCAAGAAGCCCTGGAATATCTATATGAGGTCTGTGCCAAAACGGGGTTACAGATATCATACCAGAAAACACAATATATGGAAAGAAAGAACCACAATACACAAATCATGCAGACAAAATACGGGTTGATTAACAGATTGGAAAAATTCTTGGAGAATACTTACAAACAGAAGGATCAAACAAGGCATCCAGAACAGAACGAACAGAAAAACTACAGAAAGCCTAGAAACTCACATGGACGCACTACAATAAAAAAAGCATCTCAAGACAGGCAAAACTCAGGAACTACAATACATTTGTACAACTAGAGGCCATCTGTGAATCAGAAACAACAACAATCGGGGCAACAGGTATCACATGGACAGCAAAGATAGAGCGTAAAATCCTTCGAAAAATGTTTGGAGCAGTACATAGAGATGGTATATGGATGAAGAGGCTAACTAAGGAACTACACAAACATACAGACAGATTCAAAGACATAATCAGAAAACGTTGATTAAAATCCTTTGGGCACATACACAGAATGAACAACACCAGTCTCACAAAGCGGATTTTTGATATAGTCTACAGCTCAATCAATCAAACCAACTGGCTTCATGAAATAGAAGAAGACCTAAAACAAAAAGGAATCAATACAGAAATGATAGATGAAAGAGACAAATTCAGAAACAAAATGATGAACACGAAATTTGAAGTAAAAGAAAGGAAGAGACCAGGGAAAATATGGACAGAAGAAAGCAAACACGAACACAGTCAAAGAATGAAGAGGTTTTCAGAAGAGAAGGAGAAGAAGAAGATATGAAAAAAGGGGAATATTGAGTAATCATGTAACATTCAAGTTCAATGACTGTCTCAAGGGCAAAAACGTATAATACTAATAATAATAATAATAATAATAAATATAAAAACTGTAATATGCTATGTGGTATGCAATGACACTGATTAGGCCCTACCTAAAAACCCGTTACATTTTTGGAAGGTTACAAAACATCTCTATAGGGGCACATTCTATTTTCTGCAAAACAGACAACTGAAGGAAGGAACGGCAAATTTCCTGTTATCTGACTTACTTCTGTCTCGGCTGTCTTGAGGTTGTAAGATGAACAGGTAAACAGTCAATCTTCATTTACGAAACTTTCCATGTACCATAGCTACTTCCACTTCAATTACATGGTGTCTACCTATTATAATAGTATTCCCTTCAAAGTCAGTAATGTATTTTAATATGTTTATGCGCTGTTATTTGCCAGATGCGTTTTCAGTATTTCTGAAAGGCAAAACAACTGCTTGCTTATCGCATTGAGTCATTTAAATATTTAACTAACCACCAGTCGAGACTGGATAGTTTTTTTCGTGAAGTCTGATTAAATATTTGAAACCATTTTAGTGGAAACAGTGACAGTCATTTACGGCAATGTGCCTTTAACCAATGACTAAGTAAATAACGACCACGGCGTGATACATCACGGGCAAGGGCACGAGAACATAAAGAATAAGAAGCACTAAAAGAATTCATATATTTATTGCCATGTGTGTATTACATGTCTAACTACATTGTGCCAATGCGTTTCCCGACGTAAACCTTTATTCTTATACTGCAGAATGTTAACAAGATTTAAATATTTCTATTAATTTTTCTATCTGCATGTTAGAAAAGATACTTTACAAGCGGAAACAAATGAACATAAACACTTTGCACGAGCTGTTGCGATACAAATATCCTAGCAGGTCACCAAGTGAATGATGTAGTCTTAAATGTCTTAGTATTGTGCAGTGCTGAAAGTGGGGTCTAAGTACATTGGGTAAAGAAAAACATGGAAACAGCAAAAACACGACACAACACCATGTCTAATACGGTGTAGGGAAGCTGCTGGCTTTCTAAACAGCTTCCAGTTGTCACAGAAAAAAAGAACATTTTGAAAATTCAGAAACGAGTCATTAGAATTATATCTGGTCTCAGTCCTAGATCATCATGCAGAGACCTCTTTAAGAAACTTGGTCTTCTAGCTACTACTTCTCAGTACATATACTTATTGATGTCCTTTGTCATTCCCAACATGTCTTTTTTCCACAAAATAGTGCAAAACATGATTTTAATACCAGAACCAAGAAAATAGGTATAAGAGTATAAAAGTTTAACATTACTACAAAAGGCGGTCAAATACATGGACAGTCATATATTTAGTAACTTTCCAGAGCATATAAAAAGCCCTGTAAGTGATAAAGATCGGTTTCAGTTTGAATTAAAGAACTTCCTGTTGGTCAACTCCTTCTACCTCATCGATGAATATCTTCACAAGGATTATAGCTCATAAGTCTGTCTGTATTTGAACTGTACAATATCCATGTATCTGAGTAAGAAAAAAATAGCCTTTGACTCTTTCCACATCCTGGAGACTCCTCTCCAAGGAATCCATGGAAGGCGTTAAATGTAATGTAACATCGATCTACAATAAGGTAATCAACATTCATGTATGCATGCGGTTCTGCTTTAGAACGAATTTAAATGAGACAAGGTTTGTATGTAACCGCAAGTGTTTTTACTGTATTTTTTGTAAATCGTTTGTAAATATAACTTTTATGATATGACTTAACAATTGTAAAGTCAGTTTGACAATATAGTAAGATTTTCAAGTAAGATATTACAGTCATTCTCCTCAATCATGTTGCGCCTCCCAGTTCCAAGTCATTTTTATTTAAACAAATTCTAAATGTATCTCAGCGTTATGGCTCATGACACTGTAGTTAGTTTAGTAGAGATGAGAGTAGCATTTTGGTTTTAGCAATTGTCATTAGCTTTAGTTGTGCTGAGAGCAAAACAATGCGTAATCCAAGGCGACACCAATACGAGGTAAGAAATATAAATTTCACAGTTTATGGATTTTCGCACACGGTCCACTTTTGTGCTTATTCAGATTTACAGGATCGTTGTAAGATCGATTAGAACTGAATGTACTTACCTCTAATTTGTCGTTATAGTGCACAGGTTTTGATCACTTTGGTTTTACTGGTACTGCTTTCTTGTTATTAGATACAGTGTTTAAAACAGGTTAAGGTAAACACATACGAGTAGATACATGTAATCAGATATCCAGTTCTATGATAGACATTAACATCACACGTTAGACATAAACGTTACTATATATATAAATGGTGAAGCAAAATTCGCACACTTGGGCTTTGCAGCGCGACTCCTCACATGCCAGCATTAAAAAAAGTCCCACAAAATTTCGTCCGGCGAGTACATCCGGCAGAAAAAGGATGTTAAAGAGTGGCAACACTGTAATCACATGTACGGTAAGTACCTCTATAAGCAGACTTTAGTCTTCCTGTACAGTTCGTGCAGTGGATAGAATTTGCGTTAGCGCACAGGAGATCGAGGTTTTGATCCTCAGTTGGGGCATTTTTTTCTATTTGCTAATTTCATTCCGACTTTTCTCACTGTAATATACACCCTTTCATAGGTCACACGTATCCTAAATTTACAACATTTTGTAATGCTGAACTTAACAAATACGTGGTTAGACAAATAAGAAATAGACAGTTGAAACAAATGACCTATCATAGGACACAATAACTACAAAAACAATATCAGTTTCGAGATCCTAAAGATGATATCACAGTACAATAACACAACATCTACTTGTCATTTATACTACATGTAATATGAACGCTCAGATGTCGCATATTAGCAACCGGTTACAATAATAATGTCCATATTAATGACCGCATGATATTCACAACAGAAAACGTTGTCTGCAGAACAGCAGATGCTCAGACCCTTCCCAGCAAAGCTGCGTCCACAGTAACAAGAGCAGCATTAACACGCGCTACATGTGTTCCACATTCGTCGGCAGAGTACAGTATATGTGCTCCTTCAGGTGTCCCCACAGGAAGAAATCCACGGGAAATGTTCTGTCCAAATACTGTCACACATTAATTCCAAAGTGTGGAGGTGCACCTTCATGTTGCAACCATATCCTCTGCCGAACATGAAGTGGAACATCTTCCAGCGTAACAAGCAGGAAGTTTGAGAGGAATTCATGATACCGTTGTGCAGTCAACCGACCAGGCAACGTGTAGGAGCCCATACACCTGTCATCCAATATTCCGGCCCAGACGTCGATACCAAAGCGAACTTGATATCCGCAGTTGCGGATGACTTGTAGGTTAACATCACAGCAGTGGTGGACACTGTGCATATTGAAGATACCCTCACGAGTGAATGCTGCTTCATTGGACCATATTGCAGTGTTCACAAAGTGATCGTTGGCTTCCTGTTGTTGTTGGCACCATTCACTGGGGTGAGGATAAACTCACATGATTAACTGATTTTATTTGTAAATAACGCCCTGTTTCCTCTTTCATTTTGTTTTAATTTAGAAACTTCATCCGTATACTTCCCCGTCTTCTTCAGACTTGAGGACCCCCTCCCATTCGTGTGCAACAGAATATTTTTAGTGACACCGGTTATACCAGATGACGGAACTTTAAATGTTCCGAGACCAGTGTTGAACTAAATAACATATTTAGGGTTAAGCAACTGTCTTGCTGTTTCTTGATTTTTGAAAATAATCGACTGTTTCACGTGTGGGGAACCAATGACAAAATGTTACCTATCTGTCAATTTTAGTAATTTAAGTAGGATTTCCTAGTTAAACATTCCTAGTTAACGCATAAAATTCCACAGAACTATTTTTTAACGTTCCTTGCACAGTGCTATTGTCAAATACATTCAGGATTCTACAATATTTTGTCAGAGGCAGGTAACTGTTTGATAGAGCCATGCTCCTGTATTTCCATATAATGGTAGCAGAGTCCTAAGTGGGCTCTGTGCGATGGCAGCTGCCCAGTACTACTGGATTGTCAGCAAGTAACTTGAGAGCCCTTGCTTGCAGAGTAAAAACAATTATTCTGAGTACCTTCCGTAACTCTCATTATTATTATTGCGGAAGTAGTGCCTGTTAGACAGACTGTTACCTGACAATTACATCGATGGCTGATTGCTACATAAAGCACATTACCAAAATAAGTATGGTATTATTTGAAGCTGCCTCTGGTGCATTGGTAGTGTGCTGCAGATGCCTGTCGTGGTGCAGAGGGAGTCTCAAGCCGACGGTAAACTGCTCTTTTCCTTTGAAGAGCAGAAGCAAGGCCCATGTTATAAGCCAGGGTGTGCACCTGCACTGAAAAATAGTCTTGTACTTAAAAACAAGCGCAGACGTGAAGTGAGGTATAGGTATCTGCACCGTCGTGAGCAGGCACCATAACGTATGCAAAAACCACGCACATGAGACAAGAACACTCGTTCCCCAACGACTGAGATAAGAAAATCAGTGTGGGTTTCGGCTACAAATACGAGTAATTTTGCTGTGAGAAACCGTCCCAGTCTGAGACTTGCTGGCAGCAACATCAACAGTACCAACAAAATCAGCGGAGATCAAATGCCGTAATGGAAATGACGGTTTATCAGCGACTAATAATGACCCCGAATTGACTGTACTGACCCAACAATTGCGAGTCTGAGATTAATGATTCATTTCTTCTTCTGCCTCTTCTTTTTCGTCTTCTGTTGCAAATGTGATGAATGTGTGTGGAGTCGGAGGTACACCTGTAACTACTAGTCCACGATTTGCAAAGATGAACATGTGTTCGTCACTCCAGCTCAGTTCGTGCACAATGTATTTGCCAGTATTGTAAACATCAGCACAAAATTCTACTTCGTCGTTATCATCGCTCGTTAGCCAATGGCCCAGACCATCGTTTCCACACCCACTCGACGCTAATACTGCGATGGATTGGCAGGATACTAAATTAAGAAACACTGCCACAAATGACGATGTGATGAGGACCTCTGATTCAGATGCCATCACTAATTCAGAAGATCAGTAAATTACTATAGACGCTCCCATTTATTATTATTTATTTAGGCTTCACACTTATTAACTTTTATTTGTCTATTATTTTCAGATGAAATAGACGCCATATGCAGACGTGGGCTTCCACCATAAGGACTACTCTGCCATGTAGCCACCTTTGATGCATTCATCACTCAAGCCTGGTTTGTTGAAGATATATTCGTCACACCTGCAAACACCAATGTTGCCAGGTTCATCATCATCATCATCATCATCGTCATAACAACAACATAGTGAAAGCAGGGGACACTAGCTCATTTGCGATGCAGTTGCACCCTTGACCAAGTATCAACTGTCATGAGCGTTCATGGCATCTGACAACCCTTCAACATCACTCTGGGCCTAGCAACAACAGCAGTACCCCTGACTTCCCCTTTGCAGATCACCAAGTGAGTCCTGCGGTTGCACTGAGCTACTCCATGGTTGCTGGCTTCTTGCACACACACTCTCACAAAACTGCACCGATAACATGAATGTGGACTACCGAGATCTAACCACTTTTCTCAAGGCCTGCTAAAGTGTGTTGGGAAGGGTTCTCCCAGAAATTGTCAATGGCCTGTTTTATCCTGCCATTAAGTGTAACACAGCTCTAGACTGTACGCTCATGGACCCCTCCCACAAAAGTAGGCGGTGATGCTGCTGAAGAAAGGAGCATAGTCTAAATATCCAAATATAAGGAAAAATTGGCACGATATCATGGGGCCATTCCATCACAGAGTGCCATTCATAGCTATTTTTCCAATATGCAGGAAAGAGGCTGAGGTAAAGCACTCAACCGTGTACTCTCTTGATATATAGTTGCATGTCTATGATCCACTGAAGGGTGAGTCGAGTTTTATCTCTCTCCCAAAAAATATTGCTGCCGGAAAATGTGGATTAATGTCTACAATCTTGGAGATAAAAACGTTTTTGACTGACTGCTTCTGGTTTGCGATATAAATTATATTAAAAATGCAACTAATATGAAAACAAATCAAATATCTGATGATCGCG
Source organism: Schistocerca piceifrons (assembly GCF_021461385.2). Classification (NCBI taxonomy): domain Eukaryota; kingdom Metazoa; phylum Arthropoda; class Insecta; order Orthoptera; family Acrididae; genus Schistocerca; species Schistocerca piceifrons. The sequence continues at coordinate 280,982,253 of NC_060144.1, forward strand.
GACTTTACAATTTTCAAGGCGTCTCATTTCTACAAAACTCCAGGACCTATCGTAATTAGTGAGGCAGAAGCCTGATTATTCAGTTCACGTGCGCAGCCTACATGCTGACAATAGTAACCCAGAAGATGACGATGAGCGCACTGTACTTTTGTTTGGACAACTGTACGTTTCAAAATTACCCTGTCAGTATGTAGATTTCTCAACATTCTCAAAGTTTGAGAAGAAAAGTTATTAATCAAAAACATGTTCCACCTGCTTTCTACCCAATAGGAAAACATTCTGGTACAAGACATTTTTGGCATATTTGGCTCATTTCGTTAGCTAAGAATGAGTATCTTGAAAGGAAACTGCCTGACTGCTCAACCCACAGAACTGGTATGCATGGAAATACTACTCAGTACAAAATGTTCTTGAGGTTTAAAAACGCCCAGTATCAGTAGCATTGGCCTTCGTCGTTTACGGCAACTTTAGGTGCCTCCTAGCTCCTGCGTCGCATTTTGAAGACGTTTCCAATGGCTCCCATACAAACTTCACAAAATGGTGTGTACTGTATAAGGCACTTTTGAAATGGTATTCTCCTACGACACCAGTCCCAATACAATAGAATTTTATGTGAGAGATAATCCTGGTAGATAGTTCCTCACTGATCTCGAAAACTGTGCTTGGAAAGTTGATGTGATTCATCACAACAACGTCCCCGTAACCGACTCGCAGGTGAGCGATGCATAATACGAGTAAGCAGCTGAGTGTCATTTGTTGGCTGCAGTTGGATACAGAAGCGAGAACTCCACGTAGAGACAACTGTCATCTAAAGAGGAAGTTCTTAGTGCAGCTCAAAACACATGAATCTTTTGTGTGCTGCGGTAGGATAGAGAAGCGGAAACTGCTGAAGATCACAATGCACGCAACTTTAAGTACCAACTGCCACAGCACATACCCCTCTTCTTTCACAATTTGAGTGGGTAGGATAATTACTTTCTCGTTCAGCACCAGAGTGTTTTCGGTTTGCAGGGCGATAAGGTGAGTGTCACATGATGCTGTTGTGAAGAACTTCTCGTTTCCCAAGTGAGTCAAATCAATACTAACGCTCTAATTCCTTGTTTTGAATCGCTTCACGGATACGTCTTCTCAAAAACTATCTGAGAGGATATTTGAGAAGGACAAGCATGTCACAAGAGCCGCATATCCTGACGATACAAAGTTTCAGCTTGTGGCGAAGATGTTTCAGTGGCAATACCTGTTTTCAGTGGAGAGACTCTTTCAGACTAAATTGCCCGACAAAACCGTATTGTCCAGCAAACTTAGAGTCACAACCATACCAGAGGTGGATTATGAGAAATTATTGTGGCGGGAGTTGAACATCTCTATTTTCAAAGAATATGCAAGACTACATGAGAACATGTGCACACCTGCTGTGGACATCTTTGAGAAGTTGCGATATATGTGACTGAGATCATACCGTCTGAATCTTGCCTTCTATTACACTGCACAGGGAGGAATCTTAAGAAGAACACTTGGGAGCTCGAACTGATGACGTATGTTGACATGCCGATCTTCGTCAAACGTGGGAATCACAGTGGACTTCGACAGTCTGTGCACAGGCTTAGTAGCTTGCAGTTAATGATGAGGAGTAAGGACCATCTGACGATTTAAGTTACATCATTTACCTGGATGTAAAGAATCTTTACGAATACACAACCCACAAAGTCTACCATTTGGAGGGTACTGATGGGTGTCTGAAAAGAAAATCGCCAGATTGAAGGAAAAGATCTATGATGTGGCCGAGGATACTGTTGAGGAATATATTCTGCAGGTGCAACTGGCGTATCCTGCCCATTTTCATGATGAGCACAGTGGCTTACCAATGTGTCTGATGCATCTACTCCCACGAATTGATTCTATTCCGAATCTGCTGACAATGCTGGGGAACAATCAGCGACTTATTCTGCAGTACAGAAACCTCCAGCATGGTCTCAGGTTTCGGACGGAAATTGTGTCATCCACAGAATCTCCTTCAGGCAGTATTTCTTGCTGAAGGAATACATTGATGTAAACAACGAACAGAGGGTTCTTGTGAGGAGTGATTTTGAAAAAATAAATAAATAAAAGAAACTTTCACTTTAATGAAGAATTTAATTTTCGGAAAAAGCACGGACAAAATCAGTGTATACCACGAAATTCCAATAATTCTCAGTGACAGGAGCGTCATGGCGCAATAAATTATATGCCAGACCAAATTTCAAACAGGTAGCCATCTTCAATGATGGATAGGCGCTGTGGAGATGGCCAAGGTTCCAGTGTAGTTCATGAAGCCTGTCTACATAGGAATGTGTGCTCCATATCTCTCTGAGGTAAGACTTTCACTACGACTTTGCAATGCCAAACTTCGCCAACCCAAACTCACTTTACATGGTTGCTACATTACCTAAGGATGTGTGGCTGGATATCATTCTGGAATAACACCCCAAAACAAGAAAGTTATCGACCTGATGAGACGAGGTGAATCGGTTTCAGACTGTGCAGCTCAGATCAAAGATATACGCATATTATATAGATGCAGATGCTAACAAAAGCAAGGCTATCGTGCAGCCTCACGTGCTATCACAATTTAGTGTTACAAGAGGTGCCTCGTAGAGGGCACTGGTGAAGCTCCACGTACCGTACATCAGGAAATCTTTCAATCGAGAGGCAATTATTTACACACCTCACAGCAATTGAAAATCTTTCACAGCATAACGTCAAATGGCTCATCGGTGGGGAACAGAATCAGCACCTCACTATACTAACACTATTCTTTGGCGCGAATGAGTGTGTGGCTGTGTATGTATTTGTCAAGATTTGATGTGTATATGTATATGGAATAGTTGGATGAACTGTGTGTGTGTGTGTGTGTGTGTGTGTGTGTGTGTGTGTGTGTGTGTGGGTCTTTATACACTGTTGTGCATATACTGTATACCTATTATGTATCATGTACACAAAGACAAGGCCCTACAGGCAAGAGACAGCGCCTTTGATTAGTAATCAAAACGCCCTGGGTTCCAGGTTCGAACCCCACCACTATTTACATTTTGAATAAAAATCAACAGCAGTGACTGAAAAACATGTATGGGCTACCGCTTAGCTGCACTTCTGTAGGGGGTGGTGCTTGTATGGTGTTGCCGTAGGTGGTGGGGAATCAGTGGAAACGCTGTGGACAATTTAATAATACAACTTTATTATATCATCAATTCCACAAAAGGATGGCACACGTCTCCTCATTAACTCTAAACAATTCAGCTGGCAACAGTCCTGGGGGAGCACCCGGTGTTGCTGCATCAGGACTTCGGCACAGCAGCGAAGGCCAAGTTACGTCGCGTCCTGACAGTGGCATTTGCTGGCGGAGCGACGTGACAGATGTGTGTGTGTGTGTGTGTGTGTGTGTGTGTGTGTGTGTTTATGTGAGTGGAAACATTGTTTGTAAACATCTTGAAATGTTCTTTACGAGTTACTTAAAATATTTACACCATAGTCTAACAGGCTACATATCTTCTTAAGTAACTATTTAGAGGTTCTTTGTTAAAACTGCCTGAGAGTAAGAAAATGGTTTACTATGAAAATGTGTGGGTTCGTTTAGCTTTACAAAGTCAGTCAAAGTAAGAGCATTTGAAACAATATAAGGAAAAGTTGTTTGCACGACAATCCGCTAATTTTCTTTATTCCTTATTGTTGGATTTAACGGAAAACAGGAAAGTCGTATTTATGGTTTATCAGCTTATGACTGATGTGAATACCGCTAAGGATTCTGAATCATCCGAAACTTGATAATGCTTCCAGTTTTCATACTGTAACTATACGAAATACTGTCATTAACGCTACTATTCTTGGAGATCCAGCATCAGGAGAGATATCTTGTACACTGTACACAACGATCCCAACCAAATTTATCCATTCATTTTAAATGACTTCAATTCCCGATCAAGGATTCGTTGGCAATAACAACAACCAAGGTTCAGGGTCAGAGAGATGGGAAAAGGAGTTGGACAAAGAGTGGGGCCATAAGGAAATGGACATAGAGAGGGAGGGGGGAGGAGAGGAGGGGAGAGACAGCGGAGGAGGGACGATGATAAGGAGAGACATAAGGGGATGTAGGAGATACACAGAGAGGGGGGAAGAAGTGATATAAAGAGAGACGGGTAGGTGGAGGAGATGGACAAAGAGAGGAGGGACGAGATGATGGGTAGAAAGAGGGAGAGAAGGAGATTAGGACACATATCCAATTCCCAGTTGTCAAGCATTGACAGGTTCGATAGTAAACCATAAAGTGAATTTGTTGTATCATTGTTATTAGTTCTTTACTTCAAAACGCCTTTCACTATAGAATTATTATTTATAGCAAAATTAAACCTCTCTCCCACTACTCTCAGACCTCGAATAAAGAACGCTGTACATTTGAGACAGCGGTAGAGCGGTTCTAGGTCCTACAGTCTGGAACCGCGTGACCGCTGCGGTCGCAGGTTCGAACCCTGCTTCGGGCATGGATGTGTGTGATCTCAAAAATGGCTCTGAGCCCTATGGGACTTAACATCTACGGTCATCAGTCCCCTAGAACTTAGAACTACTTAAACCTAACTAACCTAAGTACAGCACACAACACCCAGTCATCATGAGCCAGAGAAAATCCCTGACCCCGCCGGGAATCGAACCCGGGAACCCGGGCGTGGGAAACGAGAAAGCTACCGCACGACCACGAGCTGCGGACTGTGTGTGATATCCTTAGGTTTAAGTAGTTCTAAGCTCTAGGGTACTGATGACTTCAGAAGTTAAGTCCTATAGTGGTCAGAGCCATTTGAGAAAGCGATGATAATGGAGTGGAGACAGAACTCGAATCTTATTGGCCCATTGGGTTTATCGCTATTTCATTGCGCTCTTATTTGCTGAGAGGGATAGGGAGATGAGGGGTATACCGTAAATTTTATATGAGTTGGCCAGTATCGAGTTTCCTCACACTATTGAATGTAAGTAGTCCCCCTGTCCAAGGTGAGTGTAGGGTTTCTCTGAAGGACCTTGGTCAATTCCAGGTCGTTCATTGGGTGGGCGGGGGTTTTGGAGCCGACATTCATTATAAGTCGCCCAAATATGTAACCTGACACTGGATGTGTACGCTGATACCGGAAATGGTAAGAACGTTATCCGACTTGAAACTCCCTTTGCTATCATACTGACCTTGTAAATCGCGTCCATTTAAATCCCGTTATCTTGACATACGAAACTCTTTAAAAGGTTTCCCTACTGTTACAAGTTTCTACTAATGCCAAAACACATATAAAGCTCATTAAAAATACACATTCGACAGCTCGGTTTTTCAACCCTTGCCCAGTTACCAAAACTATAAGGAATAAAGATTACAAATGACAAGCCGGCCCTAGTGTTTTGGTCCGAATTTCATTCATCGCCAACACAGCGACCTTATCCAATGTTTCTAATCACACCCACCCCCTGATCGGTCAGATTTCAATGTACTGGCAATTTTTAATCTATAACATACCGTCTTTTAGCGGTGTTTTGTTTTGACCGACAACGAATGATTGGTAAAAAGGTTCCGAGCTTTTCCGCTCTAATGTTTTAATCTTATGTCCACCTGAATATGTGGTTTTTAATGCCACGAAACCGGTAGTTATCCAGTAATAAAGGACTAAATACAGCTGAAGCGCTTATTAATACCCAAAATGAATACTGTTGCCCCATATACAAGTTTGTCTGTTTAATGACTGAGTTTGCGTGTATCAGTACATATGACGTAAATGGCCATATCGTCTGATTGTATTGACTCATATTATTAACATTTTTATACCATTAAAGTAATATAAATTTCAGCATGTGACTTAAATTTAGACTTCATACTTCCACCTGTTCCGAGAACACGGACTTTTAACAGCCGGACGAACAGACAGACACCCTGATAAGAAATGCAAAAAACTTTTTCGTATGGTACAATTACAAATTAATACATTTCTGATTGGTTCCTGTACCTGCTGTGTTAAACCTTGCTTATCTGCCGAATGCCACGATTCTAGGTCAATGGTCTTAATGAGTGCGTTTGCGAGTAACAAAATATGTGACATAAGTGGCGGTATCCTCTTATAGACATAGAAGCTTAACTTCGTTCCACCACCAATGGACCATATATCTTAGTATGTGACACAAATTTGAACCTGTTCTTGAAAAAAGTGATCCTAAGAGACTGAGGAACATGAAAACATGTAAACAATCGAATAACAAATGATCAAAACATACGGTGGGTGGATGGGAGGGGTATATTTGCAAATTAACAACTTTCAGATTTTTCCCCTTAGCTCTACCTTGCTTCTAACCACGTTTCATGACTTGGTCAATTGGCGGTGCCCTATAGATTTTGATGAGTGAGTATGCGAATAATAAAATATTGTGACATAAGTGACTGTATCTTTTTATTGCATTGACTTAGAAGCACAATTTCTTTTCACCGCCAAGTATGTAACATAAATTTTAACTTGATATGTGTACCCGTTTCTGAGAGAAAGGGTTTTCAGCAGTTGGACAGACAGAAAGGCGGACTATAACGTGATCCGTTTTTACCGACTGAGATACAGAACACTAAAAACGTGACATATAGGATAAAAGTATAAAATGAGCCGGTATCACTAGTTGACGGGACACTGTAATGATCCCTTTTTGAGTAGAGACGATCACATCAGCTGGTAACGGAACTAAATCCTCTTTTGTAATTTTTCGCCATTTATTTACACTGTAATACGTCGCAGTGGTCCAGCGCATTAAAACACGGCAGATGAGTAATGCATAGATGGCACACGTGGAGCGAGGCCGCCTTTGAACGGTGAGCTGGCGGGACTCGTTAAGCTGCTATTAATTAACACAGCGGCCCGCATTACGTGCTGCACGCATGAAGCCCTATCAGGGCTCTGGCACGAGCTTCCGCCGCTCCCCGCTGTTCTTCCATATTAGCAGCTCACGTTGCTCTTCGGAAGATTATCGCAACAGTACACCGACGGCCTCGCGTTAACTTCACCATTCCTTCTATATACAAAACTGTTCTCGTCGCATCTTTCGTCCAAAAGTTCTGATTTTTTCTCCATTTAGCGTTACAGTGCATCTACCTCATATTGAGAAGTGACAGTGTGCTAATAGCTATGAGGTGTAGCCGTGCGATGTAAACTATTAAAATAGTTTGTAACACAATATATAAATCGCTTAATAATTTTACAGTTATTAAATGATTGCTAAACTCTGATCAAGTGAGCAGACGGTAACGGATAATCACTGGAATCGCATACGTTAAAAGATTATGCGAGATAACAGTGGTGTTTCGAGCAGCCGTGGAACCAATGACACGGTATATCTAATATGATGGGTTTGTGAATATAAAGACATAGACGTTTAATGTGTTTGATGATGTTTGGTTTGTGGGGCGCTCAACTGCGCCGTCGCCAGTGCCTGCACAAATTCCCCAACTGTACACGGTCCAATCTAGACACTTTGACGAATGATGAGGACAACACACTCACCCAGTCTACGGGCACAGGAAGTCCCCAAACCGTGAGGAAACTGAAACCAGAACACGGCTATCCAGAGGCAGCAACGCTCGCCAATAGAGGATGAGCCGCGGACTGTTGAATGTGTCTATAAGCGTGGACATGGAGGTTAAGGGAAATCTGGAAGGAAAGGAAAGGAAATGATGACGAAGTGATTTAAATCTTACAAGAAAGGGACGTTTCATGTCACATTGAAATCAAGAAAGGGCTGTACGATGGTCGTTATGAATGAACAACAAGCTGCACGAGTTTTTTTATAGTAACAGTTTTGCGGATCTCAAGAGAAATGAAAGCAATAAATTTAACGCCATGATTAAAATAGCCGTAAAACTGAATTGGTGTTCTCAGCACGAGAGGTTAGAGAATGTGTAGTAATGAAGGCCAGAAGTCCCAATCTCAGAGGTCAATCAAATATTTACAACGACCGTGTTCCCATTGTCCCAATCACGAAACGGTTTATTTCTAAAATAGAAGCAGCCTATGTAGATCTGTAACGTCCCACCGGTTAGTGAGTAGTTAAAAATGGTTTAAACACCTGTGAATATCTTGCCTTCGGTGTCCTTCGACGACTACATACATTAGCTAAAATATGCTTGTTCAATAAATACAGGATCCCATAATGGATTTCACTACAATGATGTTGGCCACAACTGACGTAAAGTAAGTACATAGATTTATTCACCTCAAAACCTGTATCTTATGATCTCTCCATCAATCTTCGATGTAATAAGCCTCGTAGTTACTACTACACCTAACTGGTGCTAGCACATACTACAGTGACGATATTAAATAGTCCAGATGCAGTAATTTGATAGAAATGCGTGTGTGAGGTCCATTGCATTGTTCGACACTAATACTCAACAAATTACGAATATTAAATCAAACTGTTTAACACTCCGAAATAGTCAGTCACTGCACTGTTCTATTATACTGCTTTAGACAATATCCAACACACGAGTTGCTCTATGGTAAATCCAAACCTGGATCATGCACCAAGAACTTATCTCAGATGTACGCTAAGATTTGTCCTCTAGTGGGTCCAACACTCGTCTGCCCTAACAATACAAGAGACCGAGTATTTACACTCTTCCTACAATGTACAATACGTTATAACAATTCAAAAATAGTTTATAATATGAAATAGTTTTACAATATTATCAAACACTCTATAATATTCCCTACTTTGCTAGAACAAGTTTAAGACATTTTCCAAACACATAAAAAGCACATTAGTGTTGAAATTGCTGAAATAAGCATTCTGACAATGCTAAACGATTAATTATCTATGTTTTGTTAATTAAGCTCGAGATTTAATTCCTATCATTCACAGATGATGAGAACGAAATGTATTATTCTTTTATCTAAACATTTTCCATATATTAATTCCCTGAATCTGATTTTGATTGTTTATGCTGCAAAGGCTATTGTAACTGTATTGTTTGGTATTGTTATTATTCTTCTAAAAGCCTTTTTCTTACTATCGAAAAGTAATTGAATTTAATTATAGCTGCTGCTACGGTCTAAGGATCGAATGCTGCCTCGGGCATGGATGTGTTTGATGTCCTTAGGTTAGTTAGGTTTAATTAGTTCTGAGTGTAGGGGACTGATGACCTCAGATATAAAGTCCCATAGTGCTTAGAGCCATTTGAACGATTTATTTGTTGCAGGTCGATGACCTTTTTGAAGAAGCTGTCCCATTCTTTCTTTCTGTACTGGTCCGTTTCTAATGGATTCGAGGATAACTGGATGCAGAAATCATTGTAACCTGTTCCCTTGTTGAAAGGACGATTCAAAAATTAGCATAAGTGATTTGCTAAAACAACTGACATTTTATACGAGAACATTGCTTCTTTTGTGCAAGATAATAAAAACTATTTCGTCACATATCAGATTCGTGTTACCTACAATTCTATTTTTAAATTTATAATCTAACGAGCTATCGACTATTAATTTACATAGCTCTTTTTTCCAGGGAGGGTAACATACAGTCATCTGTAATTTCTGACCCTACAATCTAACCTTTTTCATGTTATTTTCATTATCCAATACCAAAACTTGTGAGACGAACTTGTAGCTGGTTTTTCAGTGTTCTTCTCGGGAAAACAAATGTCCGTTTCTCTCCCTCTTGTTCACTATTTTATAATGGTGGGCGTGGCTAACGTTGCTGCAGTTGATCCGATGCTCTACCTTTCCTCTGTAAGGAGACATCATAATGTATGGTATTTTGCGCAAAACATGAAGTGGCATCTCACTAGAACTGGATTAATACTTTACGCTAAAATATCGCATTAAGTGACCTGATACATTGCATAGCACTAGAAAGTTAAAGTTATAGGTTAAGTACGTCTAGTCTACGCTAATATTCACAGGCTAACTAAGGTGAAAAATAATGGGGTTTAGTTGGGTTGGTTTGGTGGGAGAGACCAAACAGCGAGGACATCGGCCTCATCGGATTAGGGAAGGGTGGGGAAGGAAGTCGGCTGTGCCCTTTCAAAGGAACCATTCCGGCATTTGCCTGGAACGATTTAGGGGAATCACGGAAAACCTAAATCAGGATGGCCGGACGCGGGATTGAACTGTGGTCCTCTCGAATGCGAGACCAGTGTGCTAACCGCTGCTCCACCTCGCTCGGTGAAAAATAATAGTGGTTCGCCCTAATAACTACTGTACCAGTAATGTTGTTGTTGTGGTCTTCAGTCCTGAGACTGATTTGATGCCGCTCTCCATGCTACTCTATCCCGTGCAAGCTTCTTCATCTTCCAGTACCTACTGCAACCTACATCCTTCTGAATCTGCTTAGTGTATTCATCTCTTGGTCTCCCTCTACGATTTAGCTGAATGTAATATAATTGTTTCAATTGCAGACACTACCCTATCTGTAGAGAGAAAAACCTACTTCTGTGACACACATGTGAAATATCTTTACTTCAGATTGAAACTGTGTGCCGGACCGTGACTCGAACTCCGGACCTTTTCGTTCCGCGGGCAAGTGCTTTACAAACTGAGCTACCAAAGCACGACTAAAGCCCCGTCCTCACAGCTTTACCACTGTCAGTAATCAGTAAAAGCTTTGAAGAAGGGGCGTGAGCCGTGCTCGGGTAACTCAGTTTGTAGAGCACTTGCCCGCGAAAGGCAAAGGTCCCAAGTTCGAATCTCGGTCCGGCACACAGTTTTAATCTGCCAAGAAGTTTCATATCAGCGCACACTCCGATGCAGAGTGAAAATCTCATTCTGGATCTTTACTTCATACTGACGGTACATTGGTATAGTGAAAAGGACTGATTTTCAACGCTTTTTACGTAATTTTTGTAAGGGAACGGTTACTGATAATGGCTCTGCTTCTGCTGAACAGCCGGCCGAAGTGGCCGAGGGGTTCTAGGCCCTACAGTCTGGAACCGCGCGACCGCTATGGTCGCAGGCTCGAATCCTGCCTCAGGCATGGATGTGTGTGATGTCCTTAGGTTAGTTAGGTTTAAGTAGTTCTAAGTTCTATGGGACTGATGACCTCAGCAGTTAAGTCCCATAGTGCTCAGAGCCATTTGAACCATTTTTCTGCTGAATATCAGATGTCATCGAAATGTGCGTAAATACTGTGTTGTTGACTCACCTTTTGCGGATTCGTGCCGAGTGCCCGGTGCTTATAAATTAATTACATAAAAGGAACCTTTAAATGTGGCAAGGGTAAATAACTTACAGGTATGTTTGATACGCCACTGAAAGCAGTATATCTTCAAGTTTCATTCTGTTAGTTCTCGCAGGTGGCATGCGCGAATGAGTTATTCCAGCGGTGAAGAGTGTGCGCAGTGCTGTTTATGGTTTCATGAAACCATATAAGCTACTACAGTTCAAAGCAATCCAGGACTAAATATCGCAAGCTACCACGTGAAAGAGAAACTGTTACTAACTGGTACAGTGGTTTCACCGACTGGCTTTGTATCACTTACGACGTCAGGTCAGGGTCACCTAGCCGTCTCTGAGGCAGCAACTGAACAATATAGACAGTCCTACATTCGTAGTCCAGGTAAATCAATAAGACGTGCTAGCTTAGTACTTAAAGTGACTATTGTTGCTCTGTGGAAGGTATTACGAAAACGTCTGCCATTCCTACGCTGCTTACCGGAACTGCTGCAAGCCGTAAATGAAAGTGGCAAAGAAAATCGAGCTGGGTTTTGTGTAGAAGTTCTTGATAAAATTTTGTTCAGTAGTGAAGCAACCTTCCACACCTGCAGTAAAGTGAATCGGCACAATGTAGGGATATGTGGTGAACAGAAACCACGTTATGTAATCGAACATGTACGCTAACCATCCAAAGATTCCTTTAACTTTTTTTTTTTTTTTTTTTTTTTTTTTTTTTTTTTTTTTTTTTTTTGCACCGTAATCTGTCACAAAATGTACCGTCCTTTCTTTTTTGCCGAGTCAAACGTAATAGTCATATAGTAACCAGACATATCTGAACGTTATTTAATGCCTCATCCACAACAGGATACAGGCACAGAATTTATTTTCAAAAAATGGTTCAAATGACTCTGAGCACTATGGGACTTAACATCGGAGGTCATCAGTCCCCTAGAACTTAGAACTACTTAAACCTAACTAACCTAAGGACATCACACACATCCCTGCGAGAGGCAGGATTCGAACCTGCGCCCGTAGCAGCCGCGCGGTTCCGGACTGAAGCGCCTAGAACCGCTCGGCCACCGCAGCCGGCACTTTATTTTCCAACAAGATGGAGCGCCACCACATTTTCTTCCTGAAATGGCCACCTATTTCCGTAAGAATTCTGGCCGCGATGATCAACAACGTAACCCCAAAGGACTTCTGTATATGGGATTGCATTAAATGCAGTGTTTTGGTCCTCCGCTTCCGGGAAACGTCGACGAGCTGCGACAACGGACAACACAAGCAGTTGCCATACATAAACACTTGCTACATAGGTCTAGCAGAAAACTAATTACAGATGGTACATTTTTTCGTGTTGCACAAGGTAGGCATATCGAACATTTGTAGATAAAACGTAAAGATAAACTGTGTTCAGTGCTCTATAAAACATTTCTGTAAGTTGTTAATCTTGTTCACAATTAAAGGTTACCTTTGAATAACTAACTTCTTAACACCCTGCAAATGCTGTAATAGCAGTCATTTTTCAGCAACCAATTACTACACGAATTACTTAGTTCTTAATCTTCACCCCTCCTCCCCCCCACCCCCCCACCCCCAGATCTCCCTCTATGTCTCTCTTCTTCTCTTGCTCCCCCTGCTTTCACTCAGTACTGAAATTTTCTTTACGCCTGCCGCCTATTATGTAGAGGATAACACGATACAGGCCTGTGTAGCTTGAGGCGAAGAAATGAGCGGTAGGGACTGTGAGATATAGGCGTGTGTCCTCACCTGTCGCGCCGGATTTCTCCTCCTGCTGGTACACGTGTACCGTGAGCCATCGTCACCACTCGTCTCCCGTGACATCTGCTCGTCCATCTCGCGCTCGCTGTTCGCCTGTCATGGCGCCCCCGATGGAGCGGCGGTGTGATGTATTGCCTCGCCAGGCTGTCATGCGCGTTTTTTCTGCCGTCTTGTAAAATAAGACAGATGCCTTGTAGCGCAACGGGCTCCAGACTTCGGCATGATGTGTGAGAGGCATTTCGTTCGCCCTCATTGCGTGGTACGTACTGTACCAATTTATAAAACGTAACTCCTTTCATCAGTTATATTCAGTCTACTGTGTTTTATCCAGAGATACCAACTGCACGTAGTTTTAAAGTGTGGTTGTGTATTCACTGTTTCTTCTTTCTATGTTACCTGTTCGTCTTCTCATGTGCTGGCCTCCCCTGTTTCAGTTAATTGTTGCCTAATGCTCCCCTTGAATGGCTCAACAATATCCCATTGCTTCACCTTATCGACATCCTATATCATTAGCTTCCTACCTTTCTGCAATCTGCAATGTATCCAGTTTTTACCTTCATATCATAACTAATAAATTACGATTAAAACCAACATCTATCTCTGTACATGATTTCCAGTTTAAAAGCGTGTTCCAAATCTCAGTCTTCCTATTATATACACTGTCGGAAACATTCCGGAATATTTAGCTATGCAACGTACTTTCATGATTTTTAATGTAAGTGTTAGAAATGATTAATTTGCTCTCTGTGCGGAATTGTACCAAGTACCTTATTCTCTCACCCCCTGTCGTACTATTCCTTTTCGATCTATCCAGTCTCAGATGCCCAGATCATTATTAAATTGTCGTACTCCATAACATACTCAATAATACACTCCTGGAAATGGAAAAAAGAACACATTGACACCGGTGTGTCAGACCCACCATACTTGCTCCGGACACTGCGAGAGGGCTGTACAAGCAATGATCACACGCACGGCACAGCGGACACACCAGGAACCGCGGTGTTGGCCGTCGAATGGCGCTAGCTGCGCAGCATTTGTGCACCGCCGCCGTCAGTGTCAGCCAGTTTGCCGTGGCATACGGAGCTCCATCGCAGTCTTTAACACTGGTAGCATGCCGCGACAACGTGGACGTGAACCGTATGTGCAGTTGACGGACTTTGAGCGAGGGCGTATAGTGGGCATGCGGGAGGCCGGGTGGACGTACCGCCGAATTGCTCAACACGTGGGGCGTGAGGTCTCCACAGTACATCGATGTTGTCGCCAGTGGTCGGCGGAAGGTGCACGTGCCCGTCGACCTGGGACCGGACCGCAGCGACGCACGGATGCACGCCAAGACCGTAGGATCCTATGCAGTGCCGTAGGGGACCACACCGCCACTTCCCAGCAAATTAGGGACACTGTTGCTCCTGGGGTATCGGCGAGGACCATTCGCAACCGTCTCCATGAAGCTGGGCTACGGTCCCGCACACCGTTAGGCCGTCTTCCGCTCACGCCCCAACATCGTGCAGCCCGCCTCCAGTGGTGTCGCGACAGGCGTGAATGGAGGGACGAATGGAGACGTGTCGTCTTCAGCGATGGGAGTCGCTTCTGCTTTGGTGCCAATGATGGTCGTATGCGTGTTTGGCGCCGTGCAGGTGAGCGCCACAATCAGGACTGCATACGACCGAGGCACACAGGGCCAACACCCGGCATCATGGTGTGGGGAGCGATCTCCTACACTGGCCGTACACCACTGGTGATCGTCGAGGGGACACTGAATAGTGCACGGTACATCCAAACCGTCATCGAACCCATCGTTCTACCATTCCTAGACCGGCAAGGGAACTTGCTGTTCCAACAGGACAATGCACGTCCGCATGTATCCCGTGCCACCCAACGTGCTCTAGAAGGTGTAAGTCAACTACCCTGGCCAGCAAGATCTCCGGATCTGTCCCCCATTGAGCATGTTTGGGACTGGATGAAGCGTCGTCTCACGCGGTCTGCACGTCCAGCACGAACGCTGGTCCAACTGAGGCGCCAGGTGGAAATGGCATGGCAAGCCGTTCCACAGGACTACATCCAGCATCTCTACGATCGTCTCCATGGGAGAACAGCAGCCTGCATTGCTGCGAAAGGTGGATATACACTGTACTAGTGCCGACATTGTGCATGCTCTGTTGCCTGTGTCTATGTGCCTGTGGTTCTGTCAGTGTGATCATGTGATGTATCTGACCCCAGGAATGTGTCAATAAAGTTTCCCCTTCCTGGGACAATGAATTAACGGTGTTCTTATTTCAATTTCCAGGAGTTTATCTTTTATTTATTCAGACATTTTTACAATCACTTTACTACCTATGTTGCCACCAGGACTGCTTGGCTGTATTACTGCAGCCACATCTATACTTCGCAGGACTCCTTACGGTGTGTGGCGGAGGGTACGTTGTGTACCGCATCACTTCCTACTTCTCTTGTTCCAGTCGCTTATGGTTCGAGGGAAGAGAGATTGCTATTAAACCTCTGTGTCGGCTCGAATCTCTATAATTTTACGTCCATGGTCCTTACACGAGGTTTACTAAGGAAAAAGCTGACTCTTCCAAGAGCTTAAACCCTCCGAATTTTAAAACTAGATCATGCTATCATACAGAACGCCTCTCTTGCAGCGCCAGTCTCTGGAGTTGATTAAGCATCTCCGTCACGTTTTCGTGCTTACTGAATGAATATGTAAGGAAACGTGCTGATTTTCTTTGGATCTTTTGTATTTTCTCTATCAGAGCTGTCTTGTGTCTGACGAGTAATGTTCATGTACTCACGCACTGTTGTCGCCGTTCTTGGTTGTGTAGGTGTTAACTGTGATAGAGCATTCCCTGTGCTGTTCATTGTACTTCAGGAACATTCCTAATTTCTTGTTCATTATCAGGCCATTTCTGTGACGTTGTGGCTTGCGGTTTCGCTACATCACTAGAGAGAAGGTAGGTTGCTGTAGGAAACGGCTCTGTAATTATTCAGTCTGTCTCTTTATGTTAATATCTACGTCCTCCAGTAAGATATCTCATAGAATGAGAACATTGTGTAAGGAAATATACATTTACTGAGATGTACGACAGTTTTCCGAGCACAATCACGTATGTGGAGCAGAAGAGGCTTTTAGTCTAAGAGCACAATCTATTGAAGATCCTAAAAGAGATACATATTAACATACTAAGTAATTTTAAACGAACACACACCATCATGACAAACCCGCCAACTTTGATTACCAAAAATGTGTAAGTCTGAGCCATAATTATTCTTTGTTGTCGGTCTGAAGTACGGCTCACTCCTTCGTCTCCAAAGAACGGAGGTGTAAGATGTCTGAGGAACAAAATTCGTTTCCCCGACCAACCTACCTATCTACTGTTTTGTTCGTGATCACTGCTATTTACGTTAATTAATTGAGGTACTTGTGATAACTTCTGACAAAGGTAAGAAAGCTATTCTGTATCCTTCCTCCACCGTTGATACTACTTATTAATGATTGCATTACATCTTTTACTATAGCCTCCTACCGGAAGACTGAGCGTAAAGGCGAGTGGAATCTCTCTTGTTCCCCTGTGTATGGCCTTCCTTGGGGAACTGAAGAGCTTACCCTCCCTAAAGTGCCGTTACAGACAGGACAAGCAGCCGCTGCTCTCACCCAACTTCCTGGAGTAAACATCCGTTCCTTCCACTGCTGCGATCACAGACTCGGATTCACCCTGGCAGTATACAATCTCCATCTTTCTGAAGGACATTCTGAAGTTTTCCACTTTCGCTGTTTTTCACAACTGTTCAATACTTTTTATCTTGTACAACTGGCCAGTTTCCTTCTTAGAGGTCATTTTAAATTACCATTGGTCACGATGTGTTTTACAATTATCCTGTCACCTACTGCGCTTGAAAATGGCCTGTAGAAGCTGAAATACGCCAGTCGCACGAGGTATAATAAACTGAGTATATGTGAAAAACAACTGAGGAGGAAAACTTCAGAATGTCCTTCAACAAATATACGGCTATGCTATCCACGTTAAGAAAATGATGCCTTTTTACGTTGAATTCTGATGTGATACGTCATAAATCCTGGTCTGGCGCAGGTACCCTTGAACTCAGTTCATAAGATTTCTGTAATACCCAACTCTACACTTCACGTTACCTAAGGTCAGTCTACCCAATACCTCTTTCTACATTCTCTTGTGTACTTAAACTACTAAGGGATCTAACAGTCCACTTACGACCAAAAACCGCCTTTATTTAATTATGTATTTTTCTGGCAACATCGCCTAAAGTAAACCCCTATAGGGGGTCATAAATGGGGCCATTTTACCCCTGAAATATTTTGACACAGAGGATGCCATCATCAACCATACAGTAGAGCAATCATTAAACTTCCTGGCAGATTAAAACTGTGTGCCCGACCGAGACTCGAACTCGGGACCTTTGCCTGGCATAAGTAGAGCTGTGAGACCGGGCGTGAGTTGTGCTTCGGTAGCTCAGATGGTAGAGCACTTGCCCGCGAAAGGCAAAGGTCCCGAGTTCGAGTCTCGGTCGGGCACACAGTTTTAATCTGCCAGGAAGTTTCATATCAGCGCACACTTCGCTGCAGAGTGAAAATCTCATTCTTCATTAAACCATGCAGTTGTGCGGATGAGTGGCATATTTGCGAAGTATCCCCTCCTTTACACGCGCTGGTGGCGACCATCGGATATCATAGAGGGTAGCAATGGGGAGGCAGAGTGAAGTCTAGTTCTGGAGGCCGGTGCGGCATCGCAGTGATGTCCCGGTATACTAGCAGAGCTAGTTTCTTAATTGACTGGAGAATAGCACCGGTTTGGACTGTATCGCTGTTTACTTTGAGTGGGGGCTTAATCTATATGTGGAGATGTCTTATGATTGTGAAATGAAACGGAGAAGATGGAAAATTATTGAGCGTTCTTAGAGGAGTAAAGCGATGTTGTATTTGTAGCCAGTGAGGTTTGATTTAATTGTGAGAAGAAGTATCTGACTTACGAGGTGTTGAATGGGCATTGGAGGTTCTGTAAACGTTTGCTTTGAAAAAATTCGATGTCTGTTGGCACTGACTGGGGAACCGTGGCTGGTTCGGTCATAGGAAACTACCTTTCTTGGGTGCAGCTGTAAATTTTATAGTAGTCAAGCCGTAGTCGTTGCATTTGATTGTACTAAGTTCTCAATATTTACTTGCTTTCAAGGGGCTTAAATGGTGGCTTAAAAATTTATTGTTCAGTACTTACGGATCACTCGTGGAGTTTAAGAAAATTATGAGGCTGTGAGTTGAGAAAAACTACCTTTACCAAATTGTCGTAAGAATTTCGACATTTTACAAGGTATTATTGTCGCGTAAAAGTATCGTTCTTGTGAATGATTTTTTAACTTCAGTTTTTAAATTCTACAAATTGAAAGTAATGGTTGTGGTGATAATTTTTTATTTCACTTTTTTTATTTTAATTTGTCCGCTTGGACGTTAAAATGTAGTAAAGTGTAATTAATGCTTAGTTTTAGTTGGGTACTGATTTTGCTATGTTTACTTTTAACAAATGGTGGAAAGTGGATGTGTTTCACACCCTATCTTCGCCCCACTGCTGTAACGTACATAGAATCTTCCAAAGTAAATTCCACGTGTCATGCGGCACTAAGATCATTGCACAACTCGAGTGGCACATTGTCAGAAGAGAGTAAATTTTTCGGGTTTCCTGCAGACAGTTCTGCTGCGGCACTGATAAGAGGTGCATCACAGGACGTAAGTTAATAGGCGCTAGAACTGGTAACGTACGTCTAAGCTGTACACAGATTCAGCGTGAAATTCTGGCCGTATGTCGACCAAAAGCA
The DNA here is from genome assembly GCF_021461385.2 of Schistocerca piceifrons. NCBI lineage: Eukaryota > Metazoa > Arthropoda > Insecta > Orthoptera > Acrididae > Schistocerca > Schistocerca piceifrons. The sequence goes on from NC_060144.1 coordinate 281,001,059, forward strand.
ATGTCGCATGCAGCCATAGTGAAATGCTACTAACAATTTGACCAAGGACACGCGGACGATACTGTTTCCGAACGGGAGGTCCAGATCTTGTACATTGCGATTTCTATCTTTTCGACAAGCTGTAAGAACATCTAGGTGACAAGTAGATTTTCCAACGATGAAGACATTCGCACAGCGTTTCTCGAATGGCTACGTGACTAAGAAACGAATTTCTGTAGTCGAAGAATTCAACGAGTTGTACAGCGCTTCGACCACTGTTTACAGAGGATTGATCACAACGTTGAAAAATATTATCTTCTATCTGCGTCAGTGCAACATTCAATGAAAATTACTTTGCCTGCTATAATAATAAGTAGTTTACTTTTGTAAGTCCCTTTTGTATTTACGGCATATAAAACAGTCTGCTGTATAACAGTAAGTTACAGGTCGACTTAGTGAGGATAAAATTGTCACAGAGATGCTCAGTCACCTACTGCAGCAGACCCAAGAGTCATTCACGATGTGGTTTACTGTTGTTCCAAGAGCGTGTGATCATAGAACACGCAACCAATATATCGCTTCTTCCTACGAATATCTCCCGAAAAGGCCATGAAGTTAAAATCAGAGAGATTCGAGACCACAAGGAGTATTTCTAGCAGTCGCTCTTCCCGCGAAAAATTAGTGACAGGAACAGGGAAACGCGACAGTGACAGTGCCTCACTAAATACACTCACCCTCAGGCCGTAAGGTGAGTTGCGAAGCACAGGTGTAGATTTAGATGTAAGTTGTTTTATTTTAGACGGAGGTATACACAGACGGCGGTAGTATGACCTACGCAAGATATAAAAGGGCAGTGCATTGGTGGAGGTATCATCTGTACTCAGGTGATTCATGGGAAGAGGTTCCCGAAATGATTATGGCGGCACGACGGAAATTAACAGTCTTAACGCGGAACGGTAGTTGGAGTTTGACACATGGGACACTTCATTTCTAAAATCGTTAGAGAATTGAATAATTCGAGATACACAGTGCTAAAAGGGTGCCGAGAATACCAATTTTCAGCGTTTATCTCTCATCTAGAGCCTTCACTTAATAACGCAGAGCAACTGTGTTTCTGTGGAGCAGTTAGTGCTAGCAGACATGCAACAATGCGTGTAAGAACTGCAGAAATCAGTGTGCGACGTATGACGGGAGTATTCGTAAGGACAATGCGGAGAAATTTGGCGTTAATGAGCTTCGGCAACAAAAGACCGACGCCACTACCTCTGCTAACAGCACAAAACTGTCTGCAGTGCCACTCCTGGGCTCTTTACCACATTGGTTGGACCCTATACGACTGTAAAACCGTGGTCCGATCATATCATTCCCAATTTCAGTTGGTAAAAGGTGATGGTAGGGTTCGAGTGCGGCGCAGTCCACACAAAGCCATGGGCCCAAGTTATCAACGTATTGTGCAAGCTGGTGGTGGTTCCATAACAAAAAGCGGTTCAAACGGCCCTAAGCAATATGGGACTTAACATCTGAGGTAATCTGTCCCCTAGACTTAGAACGAGTTAAACCTAACTAATCTAAGGGCATCACACACATCCATGCCCGACGCAGGATTCGAACCTGCGACCGTAGCAGCAGGGCCGTTCCGGACTAAAGCGCGTAGAACCGCTCGGTCACAGCGACCGGCAGGCTCTATGACAATTTGAATTGTATTTACATGAAATGAAAAAGATCCTCTGGTCCTAATGAACCGATTATTGACCGGACACCATTTGCAGCCTTCCATGGGCTTGATGTTCCCAAACAACGATGGAATTTTTATGAAAGACAATGCGCCAAGTCATTGGGCCGCAACTGTTTGCGACTGGTTAGAAGACCATTGTGGACAATTCGGGAGAATGAGCTGTCCTGCCAGATCTCCCGACATTAATCCTATGGAACACTGGCGGGGCATAATAGAGAGGTCAGTTCTCGGACATAATCCTCCACTGGCAATAGTGCACATAGTCCTATATCGGCAATGTTTTCGCAATTATGGTGGTGCTACAGTGGCAGCATGGCTCAAGATTACTGCTTGGAACTTCCAGCTTCTTGTTGAGATCATGCCACATCAGGTTGCTGCACTACGCATGGCAAAAGAGGTGCGACACGATATTAGGAAGTATCCCTTGACTTTTGATACCTCAGTGTGTGTTCGTTAGTCATCTTTCCGACACGAACAGCTAAAAGTAAAACTTGAACAGTATTTGCTGTGAGCTGCGTATATTTTATCATCACTGTGCACACTTGCGCCTTTGTTCCTTGCTGGCCATCCATTCATCTGACGTCTGTCAGTTTACGGCCACCTAATATACTCGTCATAACGCTCCACGCCTCAGGCAAATGATCGCCACGTGCACAGTGGCCGCGCGGCGTGACAACACTCGAGGTTGACAGCAGAGGGCGGCCGGCTGTTTGCGTCTAGCCCTGGTTCGGCACACAGGCCGGGACGGCGGTTCGTCGCCGCATACGTGATGAGCGCGGAGCGGCGCGTTCGGAAGTTCGCTGGCCCGGCCCCGTATTTACAGCCTGGCTGCTCAGTTAGGAGAGCGCGACCAGGCTGCGTTAATGGCCTCCTCTTGTGTCAACTAATAACTACCGGGGAACATGACAACACCACCCATTGACCACACAATCGTTCACTGCCGGTGACAAAACAGTTTACATTCCCTTGCAGCAGACACTGTACTGGCCATTACAGGACTCATTAAGTTGGCTGTGTTATTTTAAGGAGTCAGATATCATGAAACTCTGTTATGCGCATGAACCTCGGATTTTATGTGATATACTAGCAGGAAATTTCGTTGTGCTGGGGATGGCCTTTGCCAATTTTCGGTATCTAAAATCTTTGTTAAACGAAGCATTGACCCAAATAATGCTTTGACTTCAGTCACTGTGACTAACAAACTGAGACACTTAACACGTTGAACAATGTGGAAAGAGACGACTGTGCGAACATTTAAGATAGATGAAAATTTTTGTAGAAATCCTTCGATAAACAATGAAACATGTTGCTGCCTAAATGCAAATGAAAAGGAAATTCCAATTGAACAGTGAACTAAAGGCAAAGTGAAAATCTGAAGAAAACACTTGTGAAGATAAGATAGCGTTTGATAAATAAGGAAACTACTGAGTGGATGGGAAGAGTTTACAGCAGAAAGTAACGCACTAAAGAGAAATTTCACATTTATGTAGAAACAACTTACTTAGCATATCACAGTTTGAATTCCAGAAGGGTTTGCCGAATGAGAATGCTATTTATACATTTGCTCCTCAAGTAGCACGAGCCTTAAAAAATAATATGTCTCCAGCTGGTATTATTTTTTTTATATTACCAAGGCTTTTGATTGTTTAAATGATGCTATCCTCTTAGAAAAACAAAACTCTAATGGAAATGATGGCTTCTATTACATAATAAAAAATATACAATTAAAAATGTTTAGGTTTATTTAAATAATGAGATCAATTTTTCGGCACGCCGACAAGCACAATAACCGGTGTTATGTATGTAAATGTGTTCATATTATTTCATATTAGTTCTGCATGGACGAAATAGTCTTTCTCTTGCTGTAGATTTATGCTTACCAATTAATAATGCTACGTCCGATCGCCGTATCCACCTACAAAATCTTCTCCGTGTGCATCACATAGTAATCGGATCTTCATGATAACTCCCAAGTACACAGGTGGGCTTCTCCAATTCTTCTATGTTACAGTACTACTTGGAATAATAACTCAATTTTCCACTAACGAGATGCGAATGTATTGTGTCTTCTCACACATCAAAAGTACAGACTTTCCACTTATTCTCATAACCAAAATGGCTACCGCCGATTACTCTCTAAAATAACGTGTGTCTACCTTCGTTCACTAGCAGAGAGAGAGTCCTCCCTCTTACCGAAGCACAGGAAAAACATCTTATGTTTTCACACTTGAAAATAAAAAATACATGATGGTAGGCGCAGGCTCTACGCTGGGCTACCGCTTCGTCTTTTCTCTTTGCCTTTAATGACAATGAAAACAGAAGCAAGAAATGGAAAACATACATCACACTTCAGGTCAGCTGGTTTGAATTGTACTTAACAAATAAAACCCAATAAGTTGTGCTGAATAATTTAAACAACTTTGAAAGCGTTGGAAACTTTAATGATTGAGGAGAAATCACAAAGGAGACAGAGTTGTTTCACTTCTACCTCTTACATACTCGCATGTGAATGACCATACATTTGACATAGAACAAGCACAACTGCTAATTCTTGCAGACGATACTAGTGTTACAATAAATACTGTTAAATACTGTTGGACAGAAAGAAACAGACGAGATTGCAACTGATGTTTTCGAAGGAATTTTTAAGCGGTTCTTAAGAACAACGTATTATATTCACTGCTGTAGAATAAATAGTGTCATTCCAACAATTAATGTAGGATATGTGCAGAAGTCAGTAGATACGTTAGCACGTGCCTACGTTTTGGGTGTACATACTGGTGAAAACCTGAAGAGGAAGAAAGAAATTATTTTCCTTCCGAAAGAGTTAAGTTCAGATAGTTGGGCTCATCACATAATTGCTAGAGTTCGAAACAAGCGCATTAACCTCCTAAATATTTTGAGTATTTCCACTGAATAATATGTTGTGGGATAATTTTCTGTGGTAACTCACCACTTAGAAATAAAATGTAGTTCCACAAAAGCCAAAAGTAAGAATAATTGGGTGTTAACCTACAGACGTCATGTAGGCAGCACGTCATGGAGTTAGTTATTTTAGTTGTGCCGTCACAATACTTACTCGCGCTAATTAAATTCGTCATAAATAATCCACTACAATTTGAGAAGAAGAGTCGGACTCATTCCTACAAAACTAGAAGGAAGAATTGCCTTTATTACATATTACTAAAGTCATTAGTGGCTCAGAAATGCAACAACAAAAATCTTACATCATTTGTCCAATAACGTAAAACGTGTGACAGATAGCGAAGCAAATTTTGAATCTGCCGTAAAATCATTTATCCTGGATATTTCAGGATTAATTTCTGTTTAAAAACTGTTGTCCCCTTAAATCAATGAATAAAATTTAAAAAAAATTTTGTGTTGCTGCATAAGTAGGACTAAAAGAACTAACGGCTTCATTGATGTTATCACTAAGCATGTGAATGTACCCTGGAAACTGACTCGTTTTTTAACATTTCGATAAAAGAATTGTTCAAATGTTCTATGGAATATGTTACGAAGTAACTAAGCAGATATATGATACCTTACGATAATTTTTTGGAAATATTTCAGAGACACTCTCCAACAAAATTTTGATTAGAGAAATAACTGAATACAGCTACAGAATAAAGGAGGCGAAACAAAAATTAGAGTAGAGTGGATATCACTTGTGATCAGCAAAGGCGAGAGATGGCGCCACACTGAAAACGTAAACGAGAAAGCGTTTATTTAAAAATATTTTAAAGTATTACATTGATTAATGAGAGAAACATGGATAGTTAATAACAAAATTAATGACATATTGGTAGTGAAATCAAATGACGTGTGTGAAGCTATTCGAAATACAGTGTCCAGTGCAATGTTTAAGATTGGAGGAAAGATAATGGAAAGTTGCTGAACTGTATACAGAATATCTTCAGGAGAACGACTATGAATTTAACTGGTCAAAAAAATAAAATAAAAAAAAGGTCATTCATACAGCCAGTGCGGAATTTTCTTTGAAAAAATGTCAAACTTTGGCTATGGTTGCCCGCCCTACAAAACTACAGGAGAAAGACTGTGACCAAAGACTGGAACAATGCTAGTCTAGTTGCTCTGCTTCATCAGAAAGAAGATGGATGACGTGTATCAACCGTCTGCCGAAATTTACAAGTAGTTCCCTTCAACAATGGATGGTTGAATACAAAAGTAAGGGACAAACTAGTATCAGTAGATACAGCACAATAAGGTAGATACAGCACAATAAAAATCTAGGAAACTCGTTATCTGGATTCTAAAAATAGTTCGACTTACAACTTTGTCTGGGATTTGTAGATTTATAGACTTCAGTCTGAGTTTAAGCAAAACCTGTACTTAGAGGCTTGAAAAACAATGAATTGATTCAACCTGTGCTACGATATTGAAGAGCACATACATTAATGCTATACTTCCATTAAACTATATCAGGACAGTGTGCACATTCTGAATTGGAAGATCAGTCAAACCAGAAGATGTTTTACCACCATAATAATTTTGAGAAGTGCTAGAGGAAGCTTTCAGAACCTTAAACAGACTAAAAGAAATAGAAACAGAACTGAACTCCCTTCTCTTTGCTGATGAAGGTTTTATATTTTTTGTTGCTAGTGTAGTACAATAATATTAAAGTACGAAGCTTAGAAGAGACTAATGACACATTAAAAATAAATCTGACATATGAACGTACCCAACACAACTACACTACTCTCATTCGACATCACAATATACACTTACATACCAACTGAAGGAACAATAAAAACAATTGAAAGACAGCTAAGACTGACAAACTCTGTCCCACAAACACAGACATCGGAAGCCTCAACTATTTTTAAGGTAATCACAGGACAAAATTAATACATTTTTATAGAATAAAACAGTATCAACCGTATAAAGAAGTTTGTCTATTTACTGGTGAAGAATTTCGACCACTGTGCTGGTCATCATCAGACTGCTTACTCCGCGGGAGTTTGCTGAAGGTGGCGAGGAGTAAACGCCGCTCTAGGAGGAGCAATAGTAATATGCCTCCTACAGTGGCGCCTGCTCCTCGCCAGCTTCAGTTGACTCTCGCGGAGTAAGCAGTCTGATGATGACCAGAACTGTAGTCGAAACAACAAAATCTTTATGCTGTTAGGACCGTTTTATTTTATGAAAAATTTTTACATAATCCATGACCTTCCAATAGTACCAGTGTGAAATGTCTCATAAAATATTTAAGTTATTTCATACTTAAGGATGAATTCTAAATCAAGCGGGATGGACTCTCCAGCGGATCACCCATAAGTAGCCTGCTGGCAGACATCTTCCTTAAACACCATGAAAACAATCTTCGGACGAATTATAAAACTAAAACAGTACAAAGTAATATACTGGTAACATTATATAGTTTAAACACATGCCGAGATACTACAGTTACACAGAGACACCAATATCGCTCACGCAGAAATACATTTCACCCTTGAACCCGGAAGAAGGAACAAACAGATTTCCTAGACATCACAACAGAAAATAAAAACCACAAACACCGGTTCTCAATGTACAGAAAACCTGCATCAGCCAGTAGAGTTATTCACAGCAGTGAAAACCACTGTGACAGCCCATAAGCATGCCAGCTTCAGATGCCTCCCACGCAGGCTGAATAGAATTCCAATGGACAAAGATAGCTGCATACAAGACCTATCCAAATTGAGAGAGTGCCACAGAAAATGGTTACAAGATATGCACTGTTAACAAACTAAACCACAAAATAAAAACACAACTGACACAGAACACAAACAATATCACAACACACACACCAGTGGCAACTGAACAACAAAATACACAAGGCACGGATGATGAAGAAACCATAAACAACAAGAACACCCTGACATTAGATAACGAAATAACACACAGAATAGGAAACATCATGAAGAAACAGGCTATAAATGTGGTATACAAAACAAACAACACTTAGCAGACAAAATCAAAAATACCTGACACCACCATTCAAGAAAGCATTTATATATCATCTAACCCTGAGAAGAATGATTCAGTGTACATCGGTAAGAAGTATAGGAATTTCAGAATAAGATCTCCAGAACATTTAAAAGCACTGAAAGGTGGCATTAAACATTCCACATTCGAAAACAACCTCAATAAAAACAACCACCATCCCAATGGCATAGAAAGAGAGCTCCAAATTCTAAACCACTGTAATCATCTGTAGCAATATTTAACAATAGAAGAAAGGTACCACGTCCAAAAAGCAGCAGTTTTTAACAATAGAAGATAAGTACCACATCCAAAAAGCTATCAAACAGAACTAGAAATTTACCGATGGCCAAACTGTACCCTTTAAGAAACCACTATTCAACACATCAGTAAACAAACCAAAGTCGGAAGCGCATCAGAGACGCAAATGTTTGCAGTGAAACGTGTGTCGAAGCCACGCAGAATTTACAAACGAGCAAGAGAAAATGTGAGTAAACACTGGTAAATAATCTGTGAATAACAAGCTACAAACGGTAGTTCACCATACCTAAGCTTCACAAAACTTTCACCCATGTCCATAGGTTCAGATCAGCTACACAAAAACACATTTTGTATTTAAAAACAAACCTGCCACAGCTAAGGACTAGCCAAGCACCAATGGCGAAGGAAGGAAATGGGTACATACAACGAATTTTACGAAAATATACATTTTAAGGATTGGATAATAAACAAATTCAGTGCAGACGTTTTTTAACAGCCGTCATGTTTGCAGATGAAACAGTGTGCTAACATTGATCTGTGACTGATTTTGATTGGCAGCCGCAGGGTACACAAAACGTAATATTAAATGTAAAGTGCATATACTATTTACGTAACAAAATCTGATGTATCATATTGCCTAACCTAAAAATAATCGATACGTTTGTATATCAGGAAATTAAAGAAAACACTGAGGATTCCACAAGTAAGATGGAACATCTTTGCCTGATACAACAAAATAATAATATCTGTATCTGCAAAAAGGCCGACCGATCCTTAATTCATTGTGATATATAATAAGACGATAAGATATAGTGGCAATTAAGAAAGCAGTCACAAACAGGTTGAGGAAGTTTGATGTTAAAGGCAATAGCAGAAGGCAGACATTCAGAAAAAGCAATAAGCAGAACAGCATAAGTTGACAAACGTGATATCTATAAGGCGTACAGGTTTCAAAGACGCTTCTGATATTTGTGTTGACATTAATTATTTCAACTTAAGCGGTGATATTTAGATTTGTAACCATTTTAAAACAGTGCTTCCTAGCAAAACTTGAAGAACTGAGTATTTCACTCACTATGACAGACTGGAGTGGGAGTTGTTATTATGAACGCAATGAAAATTAAATGGAAATGGGTAAGAAATGAAGTCAGAATATAAGACAGTTGACAAGCCAAGGAAGCTCTTAACATTGTTCCAATAGTAACAAAAGACTGATAATGTGGGTAAATTATATTGGTAACGTATGAGGAAAACAAGGGTGCACACAATCGAAGAGAAAAATGAATGGAAAAGCCTTGAGGATGATTTTAACCAGCCATAAACGGCGGGTGTCTGTTGCAAAAGACAAAAATATCAGTAAAGCTTAGTTCCGTGCAACATCCGTCAGCCAGCGAAAATTGTAATAATCGTTACAGCAGTTAGTATTATCAATAAATATGATAATGTTTTGTCATGTCTCTTGTAAAACAGCGAACACTTAGCTTTCCACTCACGCAGAAGATAGGCAATGAAATCAGAACCACGCAGGTCAATCAGAAATAAATTCCAGGTCTCCAACATCGGTACATTTCGATAAGCAATCTCTTTTTAAGGAACTGTATGGATGGGAATCGTTTCCTTTAGAAATACTTGGTCGCCCTGAAGATACTCCTTTTGCTAGAGTTCCGTATCGTTCAGTTGTTTCATCCACCGACTGGGAGCTTTATAGTCTGGTCTCCTTATGTTTGAAGTCAGGTTCGCTATTTACATTTTACTACAAGATTTGTTTAATCTCATATACCATGGTCTAGGAATAGTATCTTTTATTAGTAGTCAAAACGTCCTCGGTCAGGGGTTGATACCCGCCAACGACTAACTTCTGAATGGAAAACGTCAGCAATAGTGACCGACGACTTCTGGCATAACAAGTCACCTTCATTCGGCCAACAGCCATGACAAAGAGGGCGCAGAAGCGGAGAGACGTTCAGGGCTCTCTTTCGGGTGAGAAACTGCCCCTACAGTTTATCACTACAAAGGGTAAACGAGATCTGCCAGAGGAAAATTTCAGTAACTGTTTCTTTGCCAGAAACATGAGACAGTTGGGGAGTTTTCTGTTCTAATGTGTTCTCGGTACTCCGTTGCATATCTCTAGACGTATTCCAAATTTCAAATCACGGACAAAATGTTTCAGACATCCATTACTACACTGAAGAGCCAAAGAACTGGTACACGAGCCTAATATCGTGTAGGGCACCGGCGAGCACTCAGAAGTGCCGCAACACAACGTGGCATGGATTCGAGTAATATTTGAAGTAGTGCTGGACGAAACTTACAACATGAATCTTGCTGGGCTGTCCATAAATCCGTAACAATACGAGGGGGTGGAGATCTATTCTGAATAGCAAGCTGCAAGGTATCCCAGATATGCTCAGTAATGTCCATGTGTGTGGAATCTGGTAGCTAGCGTAAGTGTTTAAGCTCAGAAGAGTGTTCCTGGAGCCACACTGTAGTAATTCTCGACGTGTGGTGTCTCGCAGTGTCCTGCTCGAATTGCCAAAGTCCTTCGAAATGCTCAATGGACATGAATGTTTGCAGGTTATCAGACAGGATGCTTACGTACGTGTCACTTGTCAGAGTCGTATCTAGACGTATCGGGGGGCCCAGATCTCTCCAACTGCACTTGCCCCACCAGCTTGAACAGTCCCCTGATGACATGCAGGATCCATGGGTTCAAGAGGTTGTCTCCATACACGTACACATCCATCCGCTCAATACAATTTGCAACGGTACTCAACCGAACAAGCAACATGATTCCAGTCATCAATAGTCCAATGATGATGTAGACGGGCCCCGGCGAGGCGTAAAGGTCTGTGTTATGCAGTCATCAAGGTTACTCGAGTGGGCCTTCGGCTCCGAAAGCCCATATCGATATTCACGGTACACTCGTGAAATGATCGTACGGGAAAATTCCTTCATGAATATCTCGGATATGCTTTGTCCCATCGTTCGTGCGCCGACTATAACACCACGTTCAAACTGAAATCTTGATAACCTGCCATTTTAGCAGCAGTAACCGATCTAACAAATTGTCTTATGTAGGCGTTGTCGACCGGAGCGCCGTGTTCTGCCTGTTTATATATCTCTGAATACGCATACCTACACTAGTTTCTTTGGCGCTTTAGTGTATATTGTGCATGTTATCTGTAACAGGCAGAGCTTTCCTCCAGAGATCCAAGACCTGTGGTAGGTATTTGGCAATTACAGAGAAATGTAGGTCTCTTCTGCGTACGATTTACACAAGATTGTTGAGCCAGCTGAATCTATGAACCCATTCCATGTGTAAATAGGCTGTTTAGGTTTTTATGTTGGTAACGTCACCTAGCGCTCTGTATGAAAATCACTGGATGTACTGTGTGCAGTCTGTGGCTGGTGGGCATTGTTGAAATAGTCGCTATTGTAGTGTTGGGCAGTTGGCTGTTAACAGCACGTAGCGTTGGGCAGTTGGAGGTGAGCCGCCAGCAGTTGTGGATGTGGGGAGAGAAATGGCGGAGTTTTGAGAGCGGATGATCTGGACGTGTGTCCATCAGAGACAGTAAATTTGTAAGACTGGATGTCATGAACTGATATATATATATATATATATATATATATATATATATATATATATATATATATATATTATGACTTTTGAACACTATTAAGGTAAATAAACTGTTTGTTCTCTATAAAAATCTTTCATTTGCTAACCACGCCTATCAGTAGTTAGTTCCTTTAGTAGTTGGAATCTTTTATTTAGCTGGCAGTATTGGCGCTCGCTGTATTGCAGTACTTCGAGCCATGAAGATTTTTGTGAGGTAAGTGATTCATGAAAGGAACAGGTTATTGTTAGTCAGGGCCATTCTTTTGTAGGGATTATTAAAAGTCAGATTGCGTTGCGCTAAAAATATTGTGTGTCAGTTTAGTGATGATCAGAATAAGTAAAGAGAGTAACGTCTGAGTACGTTCAGTTTTGCTCAGCCGTTTGAAAATCAAATAACGTAAGGAGTTTACCAGCACAGTAATTCACTAATTTTTGTAAGGGGACGTTTCACATGTAATTATTTGATTTTAAATATGCTGCTGGAGATGGTTGTCAATGTAGACGTATAAGATCTCCATCTTGAAAAGTAATTAAAAATTCTTTCTCTGACTCAGAAGAACGGAAAAATGTCCATGTATATAAAAGAAAAAACTATGGCAGGTATTTGGCATGATGTACTTTCGTCTTAAAGACTAGTTATGTTCATCAGTTGCGAAACAAGAAGACCTGTTGACGATGTTTCCTTTTCTTCCTCCATAGCACTGTGAGTTTTACAATAAACTTTTCAACGCCTAATGCCGAGGACGGAGTTGTTTAAAAGACGGAAGTCAGTAGTGGGAGATGTTCTTTTTTCATTGATGTAATTTTGTTATTCTCCTGTAAAAAATTTAAAAGACATGTGAAATTGTTTTTGCTGACTACAGTTCTACCAGCTAAAATATTACTACTGTGTTCTGTACTTCCATTATCTGAATGAGACTTACTGCCTCTATATTAATGACAATCGGAACAAAAACTTCTCGTTGGCACTTAGTACCAATCACTTACCTGGTACGGCACTTTGAACGTACTTAATAAATTATTTATTAGATTACCCTTCATTAAGAGTCTGTTGCACGACGCGACTGTTATATAGACTTGTAAATAATAGATTTCAGCTATCAGTCATCCTTTTGAAAATTTTTATTGGCAGATCTATATGTCAGCTAGAAACTAGCCATTCTCAATGCACTAGCATGTTTTATCAACGCATGTAATACCTGTTGGTCGGCCTTCATCCACAGTTCATTGAGTATTCAATTCAATACCAACAGGCATTACATGCTTTGATCAAAAATGCTAGTGCATTGAGAATGTCTAGTTTCTAGCTGAAATCTAGATCTGCCAATAAAAAATTTCAAAAAAACTTCAAAAAGATTTCAAAAGGACGACTGGTAGCTGAAATCTATTATTTACAAGCACAAATTACTTATTTTTTAAAAATTTGTCTCATTATCTTTTGTATGATGAGGCGGGCAGCATGATTCTGATGGATCAGGAAACCTTCTCATTTTCATACAAATAAGTTACGTACAAAAAGAGGTACGTTGTTTTTTGATTCAGCAGTGGTCAGCGGCATGAGTATGCAGAAGGCAATGCAAACTGCTGCATAAAGACACGTAATGTGTAACTCAAAAGTGTCATGATGATCTGTCCATTGGTAAAAGATCCCGGAGAAGTACACCATTCGGATATCCTCGAGGAGACTAACAACAGGGAAGTGGCCACGAGAAGAGAACTGAGTAACCGACGAAACAATGGCGTTCTACAAGTTCTACAGGAACGTCAGAAGTCTGAATGTTGTAGGGAAGTTAGAAAATGTGGAAAGGGGAATGGTAAGGCTCAATTTGGATATGGTGTGCTCAGTGAAGTGAAACGTAAATAAGACATAGATTCACGGTCAGATGAGTGTAGCGTAATATCGATAGCAGCATAAAATGGAATAACGGAAGTAGGATTCGTTATGAATAGGAAGGTAGGGCACAGACAGAGTTGCTATGAACAGTTCAATTATAGGACTTCCCTCATCAGAATCGATAGAAAACCGACGCTGACAACGATAATTCAGGTATACATGCAACATCGCAAGCCGAAGATAAGGATGTAGAGAAAGTATATGAGGTTACTGGACGGGCAATACACTGCGTAAAGGAAGATCTAATAGTCATTGCGGACTGGAACGGTGTAGATCAAGGAGTAGAAAGAAGGGTTCGGGAGGTATATGGGCTTGACACTAGCAATAAGAGAGGAGACGGACTAATCGAGTTCTGCAATCAATTCCAGCTAGTAATAGACACTACTCTGTTAGAAAATCAAATGAGGTATACCTGGAAAAGGCAAGGAGATACAGGAAGATTTCACTTAGATTACATCATGATCAGGCTGATATTCCGAATCAGATACTGGATCGTAAGGTGTACCGAGGAGAAGTTATTGACTCAATCACAATTTATTAGTGATGAAGAGTAGGCTAAGGTTTCAGAGGCTGGTCAGGAAGAATCAATGCGCAAAGAAGTGGGATACAGAACTGCTAAGGAAAGAAGAGATACGCTTGAAGTTCTCTAAGCTATAGATGCTGCAGTAATGAATAGCTCAGTAGGGAACTTAGTTGAAGAATAATGGACAACAAAAAAAGATCAATCACAGAAGCTGCAAAGAAAACAGGTAAAAAGGAAGTAACTACAAAGAAACCATGGATAACAGGAGAAATACTTCAGTTGATCGACGAAAGAAGTACAAATGTGTTCAAGAAAATTCAGGTATACAGAAACATGAGTCACTGAGGAATGAAATAAATAGGAAGAGCACAGAAGCTAAGACGAAATGGCTTAATTAAAAATGTGGGGAACTTGAAAAAGAAATGATTGTCGGAAGTACTGATTCAGCATACAGAAAAGTCAAAATAGTCTTCGGTGAAATTAAAAGGGAGGATGGTAACATTAAAAGTGCGATGGAGATTTCACTGTTAAATGTAGAGGAGAGGGTGGACAGATGATTCGTCGGTTGGTTGGTTTTATAGACGGGGAAGGCACCAAACACCTAGGTCATCGGTCCTTGTTCCGAATAAAACAATGCAACAGGGGTGAGAATATAACAAGCAAGACTGGCAACACAAAATGGAGAGGAAGGAAAAACCACAAGAACGACGGAAGGGCAACAAACACGTAAATGGAGAAAAGGGGAAAGGAAAACCCCAAATACGAAAGAAACAGGTAGAAGAGATTAAAACGACAAAACAGATTGCCATGGCTGGCTAACCATGAGAATAAGAAGGAGAAGCCAGTTACTCTGTAACACATTAAAACCTCCATCCTAAAAGCACTATGGTGGAGGATTCCGAGGGACAAAGGACATGCGATAAAATTTAAATCAAATGATAAAACCCACCCTCACAAATTAAACTTAAAATTAAATCAGCCGATGGGGCGTTGTCACATTAAATTAGCCGCAACAAGTTCTGCAACCGAAGATTTCGACGCACGGCAGTCAAAGTGGGACAGTGCACCAGAATACGAGCCACTCTCAACCGGGCGCCGCATCGGCACTAAGGCGGCAGAGAACCACAGAGTCCCTACGAGAGGCCCGCATGGAGGACTGCCACACATTCGCAGTCTCCTTAATGGCATGCAGTTTGTTGTGCGTACTGAGACTGTGCCATTCCGTCTCCCGAAGCCGAAAAACCTGGCAACGTAAAAACGAACGCAGGTCAGTTGTTGGAATGCCGATCTCCATAATCGGTTTCAGTGTAGCTTGTTTGTCCAGCCTGTCAGCAAGTTTGTTGCCTCGGATTCCGACGTGTCCTGGGGTCCACAAAAACACCACTGAAAGACCGGACCGTTCCAGGGCACAGATGGACTCCTGGATGGTCGCTACCAAAGTATGACGAGGATAACACTGGTTGATACCTTGTGGGCTGCTCGAGGAGTCAGTACACAGAAGAAACGACTCCCCAGGGCTTGAACGGATGAGCTCAAGAGCACGAGAGACAACCACCAGCTCTGTAGTGAAAACACTGCAGTCATCGGGCAAGGAATGCTGCCCAGTATATCCTCCAAGGACATACGCGAAGCCGACGTGACCATCAGCCATTGAGCCGTCGGCGTAAATCACTTCATGGCCTCGGTACATGCCAAGTGTCGAGATGAAGTGACAGCGGAGGGCCGCGGGGTGAACTGGGTCCTTTGGGCCATGTGAAAGGTAAAGGCGAACCCGCGGCCTAGGTGTACGCCATGGAGGTGTACGCGATCGTACCTCGAGTATAGATGGTAAAGGCAAGGATTCCAGTTCAGATAAGAGGGATTGGACGCGAAATGAATCTGGAAACCCTGACCTGGGTGGCCGATGCGGGAGATTAACCGCTGTGGGTGGGAAAACGAGACGGTAATTCGGATGCGCGGGGGAACTACGAACGTATGAAACGTAACTGGCGAGCAGTTGTGCACACCTGACCTGTAGTGGAGGAACTCCAGCCATCGCAAGGACGCTGGTCACCGAACTTGTCCTAGAAGCCGGCCGGAGAGGCCGAGCGGTTCTAGGCGCTACAGTCTGGAACCGCGCGACCGCTACGGTTGCAGGTTCGAATCCTGCCTCGGGAATGGCTGTGTGTGATGTCCTTAGGTTAGTTAGGTTTAAGTAGTTCTACGTTCTAGGGGACTGATGACCTCGGAAGTTAAGTCCCATAGTGCTCAGAGCCGTTTGAACCATTTTTTTTTTCGTCCTAAAAGCTCCCGTCGCTAGTCGAACGCCACGGTGGAGCACTGGTTGAGGGCGCCACCGAACCATAAACCAGACCCCCATAGTCAAGGTGGGATTGAACAAGGGCTCTGTATAGCTGCAGCAGCGTACAGCGGTGGTTGAAATGACTCTAAGCACTATGGAACTTGACATATGAGGTCATCAGTCCCATAAGAACTACTTAAACCTAACAGCCCTAAGGACATCACACACATCCGTGCCCGACGCAGGATTCGAACCTGTGACCGTAGCAGCAACGCGGTTCAGGACTGAAGCGCCTGTGAACCACTCGGCCACAACGGACGGCAGCGTAGAGTGATTAGTACCCCAGTTGGTGTTGTTCAGGCAGCGGAGGGCATTGAGGTGCTCCCAACACTTCGGCTTAAGCTGATGAAGGTGAGGAAGACAGGTCAATCCGGCTTCGAAAACCAGTCCTAAAAATCGATACGTCTCCACTGCAGTGAGGGGAACGTCAGTAAAGTAAAGTTCTGGCTACGGATGTACGGTACGACGCCGACAGAAGTGCATAACACACGACTTTGCGGCAAAAACTGAAAGCCGTGGGCTAGAGCCCATGACTGCGCCTTGTGGATGGCTCCCTGTAGGCGCCGCTCAGCAACACCAGTACTGGTGGAGCTGTACGACACGCAGAAGTCATCTGCATACAGAGAGTGTGAGACGGATGGCCCTGCAGCCTCTGCCAGACCGTTAATGCTCACTAAAAATACAGATACTCAGTAAAGAGCCCTGCGGGACACCATTCTCGTGGATTTGGGGGGAACTGTGGGAGGCACCAACTTGGTGACTGAAAGTACGTAGCGACAAGAAATTCTGGATAAAAATCTGGATTGGTCCTCGGAGACCACACTCGCATTATGTGGCAAGGATATGATGCCGCCAGGTGGTGTCATACGCTTTTCGTTAATCAATAAAGACGTCAACAAGGCGTGGATGGCTGGAAAAGGCTGTTCGGATGACAACCTCGAAGGACACAAGATTATCAGTGTTAAACCGACCCAGGCGGAAGCCGCCCTGGCACGGAGCCAGTAGGCCACGTGACTCTAGGACTCAACCCAACCGCCGACACACCATACGTTCTAGTAGCTTATAAAGAATGTTTGTCAGGCTGATTGGCCTATATCTATCCACAGCAAGCGGGTTTTTGCTGGGTTTCACCACTGGTATAATGGTGCTCTCCCACCAGTGCGATGGAAAGACGCCATCACACCAGAACCGGTTGAAGATCACGAGGAGATGCCGCTTGTAGTCAGACGAGAGGTGTTTAATCACCCGACCGTAGATCCGATTGGGTCCAGGAGCTGTGTCGGGGAAATGTGCAGAGGCACTGAGGAGCTCCCACTCTTTAAATAGGGCGTTGTAGGGTTCACTGTGGCGTGTAGTAAACGAGACGACTTTCTCTCCCGTCAGCCGTTTGGGAGTGCGAAAGGCTCGGGGGTAATTCTCCAACGAAGAGGCGCGAGCATAGTGCTCAGCAAAGTGCTCAAAAATCGCGTTTGCGTCGGTACATAGCACGCCATTGATGGTAACGCCAGGGACACCTGTTTGGGGAAATCTTGAAGGCTAACACTTAACTGCAATAGTAGCTGTGTTTAGAAATATAAATATCAATTTTTTTTAAAAGGGAAAATTTCGCTAGAGTTAGGGAACTTAATTACCTACATGAGCCAAGATTCACTGGGCCGCTGGTGTATGCTTACCACGGCCGGAGGCAACTTTGTAGTTACGTCAATCAAGGAAGCAACAACTTCGGTTAACAAATAAGACTCAGTTTCGATCGCTGTGGTCACTAACACACGCGACGGCCTAGAACACAAGACGCAATTTATTTCTGACTCGAATGACAAGATAAGCAGACACTGAACAAATTGCAATTGAAAGAAACTTGAAAACACATGAAATACGGCACTCAGGCAGTTTGAAACCGAGGGACAAGAAAGTAAATTTAATTCTTGAGACAGAGTGACAGAGAACCATAGGCAATCCAGTGTAATGGGAACAACTTCAACACAGGAGCACATGCCTCTATCAAGTAAGATTTACCTTCCCCCGAAGGGAACAACAGATGGCACTGGAAAGTGAACGCACTCTAACACCCACGTCAGCAACTATGCCCCCTTTTTTTTTTTTTTGGTCATCAGTCTACTGACTGGTTTGATGCGGCCCGCCACGAATTCCTTTCCTGTGCTAACCTCTTCATCTCAGAGTAGCACTTGCAACCTACGTCCTCAATTATTTGCTTGTCGTATTCCAATCTCTGTCTTCCCCTACAGTTTTTGCCCGCAACCTACGTCCTCAATTATTTGCTTGACGTATTCCAATCTCTGTCTTCCCCTACAGTTTTTGCCCTCTACAGCTCCCTCTAGTGCCTTGGAAGTCATTCCCTCATGTCTTAGCAGATGCCCTATCATCCTGTCCCTTCTCCTTATGTGTTTTCCACATATTCCTTTCCTCTCCGATTCTGCGTAGAACCTCCTCATTCCTTACCTTATCAGTCCACCTAACTTTCAACATTCGTCTATAGCACCACATCTCAAATGCTTCGATTCTCTTCTGTTCCGGTTTTCCCACAGTCCATGTTTCACTACCATACAATGCTGTACTCCAGACGTACATCCTCAGAAATTTCTTCCTCAAATTATAACCGGTATTTGTTATTAGTAGACTTCTCTTGGCCAGAAATGCCTTTTTTGGAATAGCGAGTCTGCTTTTGATGTCCTCCTTGCTCTGTCCGTCATTGGTTATTTTACTGCCTAGGTAGCAGAATTCCTTAATTTCATTGACTTCGTGACCATCAATCCTAATGTTAAGTTTCTCGCTGTTCTCATTTCTACTACTTCTCATTACCTTCGTCTTTCTCCGACTTACTCTCAAACCATACTCTGTATTCATTAGACTATTCATTCCATTCAGCAGAATATTTAATTCTTCTTCACTTTCACTCAGGATAGCATGTCATCAGCGAATCGTATCATTGATATCCTTTCACCTCGTATTTTAGTTCCACTCCTGAACCTTTCTTTTATTTCCATAATTGTTTCCTCGATGTACAGATTGAAGAGTAGGGGCGAAAGGCAACTGCCTTGTCTTACACCCTTCTTAATACGAGCACTTCGTTCTTGATCGTCCACTCTTATTATTCCCTCTTGGCTGTTGTACATATTGTATATGACCCGTCTCTCCCTATAGCTTACCCGTACTTTTTTCAGAATCTCGAACAGCTTGCACCATTTTATATTGTCGAACGCTTTTTCCAGGTCGACAAATCCTATGAAAGTGTCTCGATTTTTCTTTAGCCTTACTTCCATTATTAGCCGTAACGTCAGAATTGCCTCTCTCGTCCCTTTACTTTTCCTAAAGCCAAACTGATCGTCACCTAGCGCATTACCAATTTTCTTTTCCATTCTTCTGTATATTATTCTTGTAAGCAGCTTCGATGAATGAGCTGTTAAGCTGATTGTGCGATAATTCTCGCACTTGTCAGCTCTTGCCGTCTTCGGAATTGTGTGGATGATGCTTTTCCGAAAGTCAGATGGTATGTCGCCAGACTCATATATTCTACACACCAACGTGAATAGTCGTTTTGTTGCCACTTCCCCCAATGATTTTACAAATTCTGATGGAATGTTATCTATACCTTCCGCCTTATTCGACCGTAAGACCTCCAATGCTCTATTAAATTCCGATCCTAATACTGGATCCCCCATCTCTTCTAAATCGACTCCTGTTTGTTCTTCTATCACATCAGACAAATCTTCACCCTCATAGAGGCTTTCAATGTATTTTTTCCACCTATCTGCTCTCTCCTCTGCATTTAACAGTGGAATTCCTGTTGCACTCTTAATGTTACCACCGGTGCTTTTAATGTCACCAAAGGTTGTTTTGACTTTCCTGTATGCTGAGTCTGTCCTTCCGACAATCATATCTTTTTCGATGTCTTCACATTTTTCCTGCAGCCATTTCGTCTTAGCTTCCCTGCACTTCCTATTTATTTCATTCCTTATCGACTTGTATTTCTGTATTCCTGATTTTTCCGGAACATGTTTGTACTTCCTCCTTTCTTCAATCAACTGAAGTATTTCTTCTGTTACCCATGGTTTCTTCGCAGCTACCTTCTTTGTACCTATGTTTTCCTTCCCAACTTCTGTGATGGCCCTTTTTAGAGATGTCCATTTCTCTTCAACTGTACTGCGTACTGCGCTATTCCTTATTGCTGTATCTACAGCGTTAGAGAACTTCAGACGTACTCGTCATTCCTTAGTACTTCCGTATCCCACTTCTTTGTGTATTGATTCTTCCTGACTAATGTCTTGAACTTCAGCCTACTCTTCATCACTACTATATTGTGATCTGAGTCTATATCTGCTCCTGGGTATGCCTTACAATCCAGTATCTGATTTCGGAATCTCTGTCTGACCATGATGCAATCTAATTGAAATATCCCGTATCTGCCGGCCTTTTCCAAGTATACCTTCTCCTCTTGTGATTCTTGAACAGGGTATTCGCTATTACTTGCTGAAACTTGTTACAGTACTCAATTAGTCTTTCTCCTCTTTCGTTCCTCGTCCCAAGCCCATATTCTCCTGTAACCTTTTCTTCTACTCCTTCCCCTACAACTGCATTCCAGTCGCCCATGACTATTAGATTTTCGTCCCCCTTTACATACTGCATTACCCTTTCAATATCCTCATACACTTTTTCTATCTGTTCATCTTCAGCTTGCGGCGTCGGCATTTATACCTGAAGTATCGTTGACGGTGTTGGTCTGCTGTCGATTGTGATTAGAACAACCCGGTCACTGAACTGTTCACAGTAACACACCCTCTGCCCTACCTTCCTATTCATAACGAATGCTACACCTGTTATACCATTTTCTGCTGCTGTTGACATTACCCGATACTCATCTGACCAGAAGTCCTTGTCGTCCTTCCACTTCACTTCACTGACCCCTACTATATCTAGATTGAGCCTTTGCATTTCCCTTTTCATATTTTAAAGTTTACCTACCACGTTCAAGCTTCTGACATTCCACGCCCCGACTCGTAGAACGTTATCCTTTCGTTGATTATTTATTCTTTTTCTCATGGTAACCTCCCTCTTGGCAGTCCCCTCCCGGAGATCCGAATGGGGGACTATTCCGGAATCTTTAGTCAATGGAGAGATCATCATGACACTTCTTCAATTACAGGCCACATGTCCTGTGGATACACGTTACGTGTCTTTAATGCAGTGGTTTCCATTGCCTTCTGCATCCTCATGTCGTTGATCATTGCTGATTTTTCCGCCTTTAGGGGCAATTTCCCACCCGTGGCACAAGAGTGTGCCGTGAACCTCTATCCGCTCCTCCGCACTTTTTCACAAGGCCGTTGGCAGAATGAGGCTGACTTCTTATGCCGGAAGTCTTCGGCCGCAAATGCTGATTATTTATCAAAATTTAGGCAGTGACGGGGATCGAACCCGGGACCAAAGACGTTTTGATTATAAATCAAAGACGCTACCCCTAGAGCACGGGTCAGTCCTGCTTAATCCAAGCTAAACAGGCTGCGCTGACATTAGGCCGAAGCATTACCGACCAACACAACTCCACAAACCACTGGCCGCCTACACAATCGTGCGCTCGTAAGCTCCATGAACAGCTCACGGTACGTCACATTTGCCTCTTGTCTCTCTCTCTCTCTCTCTCTCACTGACTGCGACCGACTGCCTGCCCATGTCGTCGAGAACCCGCTCCAACGAACTGCAACCAAACACTCAAGTAACAGGTGACAGAAGCGCCGCTCGGGTTCAATAACTGGTGAGCCATTAGCCACTGAGATTAAATCTTCTGCCTCCAACACGTTTTCAAATCGCAAGAATGGGCAGGCGATTCATCGTGAAGATAGTGAATAAGGAATACTATGAAAATAAGTGTTACAGAAGCAAGGCAGGAGGAAAGTAAAGCGAGGTTATCTACGTCTTTTGCGATCTGTTGCAAAAATTTGAGAAGGGATCATTTTCAGATATGTAACCCCTTATTTTTCTTGGTAAAAATCGTCGAATATCTGAAGTATACAGGTATCATTGCGATTATTTAGGTATGTGCTTCATAAGAAAAATTATACTACAAACATGTAGACATCACATTTCCAGAGCAGGCTGGAAACAGTCGAAAAATCCTCACGAATGACAATATTTTAATTGGCTCATCGTGACGAGAGCAAAAGCATTTCAGTAGTTGCATACGTTACTATCATTCATAAACTAATTATGCAACAGGCTACACAGATGAAGTGGTCGGTATTATTCTGAAATTATGAGTATCCGAAGAGAGTGAGGTCGTGTAATATATTTAATTTGTTGAAATGTATTACTGACAAAAAGCAGACCTAAATGTATGACAATGTTTTTCGAACGACGTGAACTCTTCCCCTCACAAGGCTCACCCGGCAGCTCCCACATTCCTGTCGCGTGCATTGTTCTCACCTGCTGACAGTGCTCAGAGCGTCGTGCTGTGAAGTGGATGGATAGTTTATCACAATGCCAGACGAAAAGTTAATAGACGCATTGCGGGAAACCAGGCAGTTTTATACGTTTTGCGTCGGTAGGTTGAAAATAAAATACTTAGATATATGGACTTTACAATTCCTTAAATAAAGAAAATGAATGTCAATGTTCATCAAATGGCAAATTATGGGATAAAACACGGCTCTTGTCGATACGTTACGTCGTTTCCCACATACAGCCCCTCAAAGAAATGTTACAAACCTATCGAGGAGTTTTTGTTGTCAGGCCAGAATCCCCGTCAAGGCCTACCTCAGGGCTGTTGATGCTTCTTCACAGGCCGGTGCCATTGGATACCTAATCACGATAGCCAGGCTTGTATTTTAACACTTTTGCTCCTGGTATTAGCGCAGAGTCTTAACTGCAGCACCACTTCTCACGGCCCAAAAACACTGAGAAAGGAAAGAGAAATATTGGAGTTTTGCGCCAATGATATTTCGGTTAGTTGTTTTGGATGCGTCATAATTCCAAGTTACTTCGCTCACTCTCTTGCTGTAAGTAAGATTATTACTTACCATTGACCGAAAGAAGTGGAGATATATGTAGTGTCTGAGAGATTGATGTTACCTTAGCGTGCGGCGTATCGATAATAAAAAGAAATAACTCTCGCAATGAACCTGTTATGAGTACCTTCAGTTTCATGTCTGAACACCTATACTACCTGATCCATAGTCACATGGTAACTCATTCCAGCCCTCGCCAAAGCGTGTCCGTTTTGTCTCCATTCAAGCGCTTGTAACACGCCCGGGGTACAAACGGCGGGGGTCCCTTAAACTCCTTCTCGTTCCTTGACCGTGCGCCCTTCCACGCCACGTACTTGATAATCCCGCGGCTCCACACTGCTCCACATTGCTACTGGCTTGCCTGGAATTATGAATCTGCTTATGCAAGCGGGTTTAGGGGAGCCACTCAACGTTAAGCACAACACTGTCCTACGTCTGGTATTAACATCTATATTCTGAGACGATAAGAATTCACAGGTTGCACTGTTTACGTCCTAAGTCATAACTGCTTATCCCAATTAACATTCTTGATGATTATCTGTCCACAATATCATTTGGACGAGCATACACGTAACCGAAGCGGCGCGGGTCATTGTTAATGATGCGGAAGCCGAATGATCGAACGAAAGTTCTTACGCTCGTCAAACGTACACCGATATTTGGTACCAGTCCTCCTTGACATTAGTAAAAAATATAACACTGTTCATAGAGTTAATTTTTCAGTTCTCAGTTCTCACTTGTACGAGCTTGCGCGTAACAGTCGCGGTGCGGCTGATTGCTGATGATGTGGAACGCGATGACTGAACGCACGCTCTCTCGCTCCCTACAAGACACTGGCACTTGAATGCTCCCTTTCGTGGTAAACAGTCGACATTAGTTCATTCTGAGAGGCCGAACACGGCGGAAATAGTTTATCTGCGATGCGACATGCAACGAGAGGATGCACAAATACGTTATCAGCGGCACTGCTTATTTTTAATTACGTCCTTGTGCTCTTTCCTCTGAATCATTTCCATATTGCATCACTTTACTGTAACAGCACTTGCAGCAACACTTTAACTTCCATAATAACAATGCCTCTCACATGCAGAGCTACCCACAACGCAACATAACAGTTCGTCCGAAGCTCGTGGTCGTGCGGTAGCGTTCTCGCTTCCCACGCCCGGGTTCCCGGGTTCGATTCCCGGTGGGGTCAGGGATTTTCTCTGCCTCGTGATGACTGGGTGTTGTGTGACGTCCTTAGGTTAGTTAGGTTTAAGTAGTTCTAAGTTCTAGGGACTCAAGACCATAGATGTTAAGTCCCATAGTGCTCAGAGCCATTTGAACCATTTGAACAATAACAGTTCCGTGTCCCGTGCTCGACTCTGCAAACGCGCTGCCCGCAAAGATACTCCGCTACTAAGCCAGCGATATAACAATACGCTTAAACGCTCACTGTCAAGTCCTCTTTCACGTATGTGTTTTAACGATTTGAAATGTTTCTGGAACTACCTGCATATACTTCCATATTTTAAAGGTCGCTCTCGTGGGAAATTCTTATTGAAATGTTACAGGAAGCACATACACATTAAGGGATAAAAGTTACGACGCACCATGAAGGATTTGTCAGAATGAGACGGAAATCGGTACATAAGATGTACGTATACAGACAAATCATTACAATTTCAGAAAAAAATTGACGGTATATTGAAGAGAAACAGTTCCACAAAACTGAGCATGTAAAGGACTCGTTGTTCCTTCTCTGGCCCTTATGCTAGAAGTTATTCGGCTTGGTATTGATTTAGCAGAGTTGCTGGATGTCCATCTGCAGGAGACTGTACCAGATTCTACGCAACTGGCGCGTTAGGTTGTCAAAATCCCGATCTGGCTGTCGGGCCCTACCATAACGCTGGCTAGCAAAAAATAGACAAGCAGTAGAAACTCTCGCCGTGTGTGGGCGGGGCATTATCTTGCTGAAATGCAAGCTCTGTATGGGTTGCCATGAAGAGCTCAAAGACTGGGCATCGAATATAGTCATCGAACCGCTGTGCTGTAAAGGTGTTGCGGATGACAACCAAAGGGGTCCTGTTACGAAAAGAAATGGCACTCCAGACCATCACTCCTGTTTGTCAAGTCGATATCTCACCGCTTTCTTGGGCGCTCTCTGGTTATCGGGGTCTGATTCGAAGAGCGACTCATAACAGAAGACAATTCTACTGCATACAATGAGATTCCAGGCCGAAGACATTTCTTGAGGAGCCTCGGACAACGCTGATTACCAACCTGACAGTCCCCCGTCACAAGCCACGACAAACAGGAATGGTGGTTTGGGGTGCCTTTTTTGTTCACAGTAAGACCCCCTTGGTTGTCATCCGTGGCACCGTTACAGCACAGCGGTACGTCGACAATATTGTACGCCTCGTTTCGTTGTCCATCATTACAAGCCATCGTGGGCTTAATTTTCACCTATCTAATACCTACACGCACACAGCAAGAGTTTCTACTGCTTGTCTTCGTGGTCGCCAGACCCTATTTGGCCTGCAAGATCGCCAGTTGTCTCCCCCTATTAAGAAAGTTTCGAGCATTGTGGGCAGGTCCCTCTATCGGTACCAGGATTTTGTCGATCTAACATGGCATTTGGAAGAAATTCGGCACGATATCCCTCCGTCTATCAGTGCCAAGCCGAATAACTGCTTGCCTAAGGGTCAGGTGTGGAGCAACGCGTTACTGACGTTGTGAAGCTGTTTCTCTTGAATAAATCATCCAATTTTTCTGAAATTGTAATAAATTGTTTGTTTTTACATGTGCATCACATTCACCGTTTCCGTCCCATTCGGATAATTCCTTTGTTTACGTCGTTTTTTGTGTCTTAGAGAGTAAATACTCAGAAGGAGCTGAAATACGAAGTAGATTACACTGCTGCTGAATAACACAGGGACACAGTTACGTTTATGAAACGTAAAGGACATTCACCACAAAACTTTAACGTAAGAAAATAAATGCTAAACTGAGATCCATTCGAAGAATGATTAGAATCTGCAGTCCATCCTCGATGGATGTAGCTTTCAGAACCTTCATTTGACCGATACGTGGGTGCAGCTACGTTTGGGACCCATATCATGGATAAGCTTGAAAGGGAAAACAGAGAAGACTCAAAGAAAGGCTCCACAGTCAGTCACGGGATCGTTTAGCACGCGCGAACGTGTCACGTAGGTAATCGTTGAACGCCAGTGGAACAAGTGCCAGGCGCTACAAAGGAGTCGTTGTGCCCCACTGTGTGATTTATGTTGATATTCTGTGATTGTACATTCCTATGAGAGTCAGTCAACATACTGTAGTCTCCTACATATGTCTCAAGACAACGTAAGTAAATTAGAGACATTAGATCACATATGGATGATGCCCAAGGAGCATTATTCCTGTGCAACATTCGCGGTCGGAGCAAAAAATGGATAAATAACAGTGCTACTGGTTGTATCTGTGGTAGCGATACCAACGATGCCACTGAATAGTTCTCAAGTTTACACTACGAGAGACACCGACAACAGCACCCTCTAGCCGGTGCTGTCGAGCTCTACGAGCTCCGCTACGGATTCTGCCCATTTCATCAGGTGGAGCCAGCCAGGAAACTTCGCTTCAGCATCGCACCTATGTACGAAGTTATGTAATATGTTTGCATATGTTTATACACTAGTGAAGGTGATTTAAACCGTATTTGCAGTACAGAGAGATTAGTAACTTCTGTTCCTGTTCCTTACCCACGCGCCGCCTCCCAGGCGGGATACAAAAGTATCCTCTGCTACACTCCATAAAATGACTTTTGGGGCCTAGATTTAGCTGTAAAATGTGAATAAAAAATTGTTAGTTGTTACTGTAATTCCAAACCTAATAAGCCGAAGTTAAATAAGTGCCATACCCTTCGTTGTTTTATTACACTTTAAAACACCTCTCTAGAAGGACTATGAAGTAACTTAACAGCCACAAATCAGAAAACTTTTAACCCTAGATTAGTAAACCTTGGTAAAATTTACGATTGCAGTTGGTACCAATCCGTGGTTCTTGCCAATGTGGTGTTGTCAGCATAGTGTGTGTAGCAGGACGTTTAGTACTTATTCTGTACGTGACATACTATTGGAGACCTCATAGTTATAATTCACTTGTGCATATACTATAATCTATGACTTACTTCAGATGGTTTAGTACCAGTGTAATATTTTACCCCTTTTCAATGTTATAGGTTTAAATTGGCGGCCACTTTGTCTTATGGCCTTAGTAATTTTCATGATTTAAATTTAGTCCACTTCCAAACAGGTGCACTAAGTCCTTGTGTGTTTCGCAGTATCTGAAATTGTTACAAACAGCTCTACGCTATCACAGTAATAGTACCCCACAATAGGACACTCGAAACATATTACGCGTAAAATGTCAGACGTCACCAAGTTGCGGCGACTCCAAACAATTTGTAACAGCCCAGCTGAATGTGTTGTACAACACGTAGTAATCTAACCCTTACGAAACAGAAACAATGGGTGATTAAATCTCCTATTGTGAACGGTGACGCAGTTTATTGGTGACCCAGTTTTGCGGAAGCTAAATGGACCGTCGGACATCTGTTAAAGTGAGCGAGGAGCAGCATTTTCCAGAAAAAGCTTCTGATGAAAACAGCGCGCCGATTGAGTTGACATAACTGAATGAGAGTTAACGAGTGACAGCGCGTTCCGCTGGCCACTAGGACACCTGCTGGGCAGCAGTGGCTGGTGACAGAAGGCCACAAACTGGTGGGAGGTAAAAATGGCGCCTGCAGTGAATGGCAATGAAAAGACACCGTTCCATCAGGGCCATTGCATGACGTTCTGTCGTATGCTAGAATTAGGTTTCCATATGGAATACGAGTGTAAAGACTACAAAATTTTTAATTCTGACAGTTAGAGTCATACGAAAATGTAACGCCATTTTCAGGTGTTGTTCTTTAGAACCAAGGGGGGGGGGGGGGAGGGGGGGGAAGTCAGAGACAGATACGTCGCTGGTTGTAACAGTTATTGTCTTGAAAACTTTTATTGTGTAGCATGCTTTGGATAGTGGATTTAAATGGTTCAAATGGCTCTCCGCTCTATGTGACCTAACATCTGAGGTCATCAGTCCGCTAGAATTTAGAACTACTTAAACCTGACTAACCTAAGGACATCACACACATCCATGTCCGAGGCAGGTTTCGAACCTGCGACCGTAGCTGTCTCGCGGTTCCAGACTGAACCGCTCGGCCACCCCGGCCGGCTGATAGTGGATTTAACGAAGTGGTTGATTTCCTTTTGCACTCTTTATATCACAACCAATGAAATCCATGTGGCAGCAGTGGCAGGGGAGGGTATATAAAGCGTATTGGAGGGACGCGGGAAATAGTGCAGTCTATGTCGTAATGGCAAAACAGAGAGATCTATCCAAAAGAGCTTTCGGACCAAGGATGGAGCATTTCCAAAACTGCTAATTTTGTGAACCGTTCGCGTGCCACTGTCCTTGAAGTACACCGTGCACGGCAGAACTGGGCTATCCAGAGCCGGCACCGAGGTAACTGTGGTGCACCACGGGCTGTACATGACAGGTGCGGGCGACGGGTGCGCAGATGCGTATTGGAGGATAGACGTGCAACTGTTGAGCATCTGATCGCCACGACGAGCCAAGGTGTTACCAACAGTCTCTTCTCAACGATCACTCAGCGAACGATGCTGCGTGTGGGCCTCAACAGCAGGCGCCTTGTTCATGCAGTTATGCTCATTGCTGTTCATCAACGACGAAGGCTGGATTTTGCACCAAAATACCGCAGGTGGACGTTCACGGAGTGGTGGCAGGTGGTCTTTTCAGATGAATCACTGTTTAAGCTTCATCGTACAGATGGCCGTTGCCGCGTACGGCTTCAAACGTCACAAAGCAAACACCCACCTCAACTGCCAGAAAGGCTCACACCGGAGGTGGGAGTGTTACGATCTGGGGAACTTTTTGAGGCATACCCTGGATGATGTCATTCTAGAAAACACAATTAATCAGCAGACTAATACAGCTTCCTTGGGGGCCATGTTTGGTTTTTCTTGGTACGATGGCTTCTATCAGCAGGGAAATGCATTGTGTCATACAGCTCATATTATATGTTCAAACGTCCCCTTAGAAAAATTATAAATGACTGTGCTTAAACTGACACACAATATTTTTAGCGCGACGCAATCTGACTTTCAAAAATCCCTACAAAAGAATGGCCCTGACTAACAATAACCTTTAACTTTCATGAATCACTTACCTCACAAATATCTTCGTTCTCGAACTACTGCAACACCAGCGAGCGCCACTACTGCCAGCTAAATAAAAGATTCTAACATCTGAACGCACTAACTACTGATAGGCAGTTAGCAAATGAAAGATTTTGATAAAGAACAAACTATGTTAATAGTGTCCAAAAGTCATTATATATATATATATATATATATATATATATATATATATATATATATATATATATATATATATATATATATATATCAGTTCATGACATCCAGCCTTACAAATATACTCTCTCTGGCGGACGAACGTCCAGATCGTCCGCGCTCTTAAAATTCTGCCATCTCTCTCCCCACATCCACCACTGCTGGCGGCTCACCTCCAACTGTGGAACGCTATGCGCTGTTAACAGCCAGCTGCTCAACACTACAGTAGCAAATTCCAACAATGCAAACCAGCCACAGACTGCACACAGCAGAGTCAGTGATTTTCATATAGCGCGCTACATGGCGTTACCAACATAAAAACCTAAACAGCCTACTTACATAGCCCCCATGCACCCCACAAAAAATTCTACAAATTGTTTTGGGCAGTGGCCAATACAGATTTGAAGAAATTTTTCATAATTACTATAACAAAGAAATCAAATGCACACACTTATTGATACACTGTTGTGTTTTCTCATAGTTCATAAAGACAGTCCTGATCATTCATCACGGTAAACTTGCAGTATTTTTTTTTTCTCAAAGCCTGAGCAGTAAAAGAAAATGCAAACGGAAGTAGTGGATTTCCGTGCAGTCTGAAAGAAGTAGTGTTGTCCTTCCAACGGAAAGACAGTGCTGACTCTTGACATGCAGAGAGGCAATGGCCACAATAGAGCAAACCCACAGCAGAGTCAGTCGACGTTTTGAAGAATATTAGTAGGTAGGTCATCACAGAGTAGACCACTGTAGTCCTGGTAGAGATTACGGTATTGGTGGGCCACCAGAGGTGCAGACCCACTGCAGTCCTTGTAGAAATAATGGAATTCGTGGGACATCAAAGATGCAGACCCACTGTAGTCCTTGTAGAGACGGCCAGCAGCCATCTGTTGCGACTGGGCAGGTGCACAATCACCATCGAAGAGTTTTGCGGACAATATAGCAAGTCCATAAACCACCACTTGTGCACTCACACAGTTTTTGAAATTATCCTTAGAACCAGCAATGTTGTTAACCAGTCCATTGCTGAATTATTAACACACGTGGAAACACTAACAGTCCCAACTTCTTACATATTGTGCATATACTGTGACCAACAGAAATGTGTGCAGTGAAATGTATGCTTACAAGTTACTTAATTTGATGAACTAGTGTCCATTACAACTTTATAACATGAGAATACAATTACAAAGATACAGAAAACATCATTAAAACATAATAATACAGATAACATTTGTAGTAATCAGGCTTTACAAAAGAATAGAAATAGACATATACATCAGTGTTACAGGAATTATGAGATAAGTAAATAAATAAAATAATGAGAATAGTTTTCGAAACATTAATTTCACACATGAGCATTGAAACAAAACAGAATAAATAAATAAATAAATAAATAGAAAATTAACATATATAAAAAAATTCTACAACATAAATCTTATCAGATAAACACATAAATACAGGTAGAACACAAATACACAAGGCTACACAAACACATAGCGGAATAACACAAAAGAAAAGGATAGGGTTTGTTTTACTGCAGTATTTTGCAAACAAAACTTTCTTTACTTCTTGGAGATCTCCTTTCATTCATCATTATCTCCAAAAAGTCCTATCTATACCTGCGTTCTGTAATCCGTTTATATTCTCTTCCAAAATAATTTTCTTCATTGTACAATACTCATTTTGACCCAAATGTTTTTCGTATAACTTCTCAATGCATTTCTTCCAATTCATTACAACTCATTCTCTTATATAGCCTACCCCTTCTTAAGCTAACTTAAATCTACTGAGCTCAGATATGTATACTAAGGGACGAGGCAATGCAGCAACACACAACAAACTAAGATAAACAGCAATAACAAAAAAATGCAAATTGGCAAAGCAAGTAGCAGTATATCTAAATTAGCAGAGCAAATGCAACATTACAACTAATATGAGGCGCTGTGCAGCAAACAAGAAAATAAAATCAGTAGTAAAACTGGCTTAACAGAATAATACAACGTCCAATTCAGTAACACTATGCCTGGCAAACAGCAGCAGCAAACGCAATAACTTATATCTAAACATGAGAAAGTTCAAGCAGAAAAAATATTACAGTTAAAATAGGAAATGTCTAATAACTATGTTCCATCTTAACACTAGAGTGATGCGTCACCTTGACTTACTCTACAAAACAAGTTAGCAAATCGTTGAAAAATGATTTGCAATTCCTGTGAGGGGAAATGTCTATTTTTGCTCTCTTTTCTAAGAAAGTACATCATAATATTATTCCTTACTGGGTCTGTAGACAGAAAATAGTGATATTAGTACATCTATTAAATTTTATTTTAACCAATGTTTCAGTGCAACTAGAAATTAGATATTAAACAAAATGAGCAAATAAATACACAAAGAAGGGTGTGAAACGTCATTCACTAGCCATATGGCATTTCATAAGGCAGTAAAATATCTCTCAACTAGCAAGACAATAGCCATGAAATGTTTCTCATTGTTTCATTAGTCATTTCAGTAAATATCAGAAAGTGTCTTATTTGCGATGCTTACTACAAAGGAATGTCAATATCGAGGTTAATGCCCTTTTTTTTCTCCACCCAATGGCTTTTTCTCCAGGCGACTGGCACACCTGGGCGTCCACAACGCATTACGTCAAGGTCACTTAGCTTTCTTACCGAAATATTTACGACAGCAGTTTGCACTACAGTGAGAGTCTGATATAAAAAAAATTTCACAGGTCGAGAACTTGCGTTACAAATGTGTAGAAACAAAATCCTATAAATATAACAGTGTCCAAAATATTTTCGCCGGCATTGTGATACATTCACGCATCTACACACATTTCATAACTCTTAAAGTACGATTCTTGGATTCTGACATCCTTTTTCACAAACCAGAGTCCCTAACCACTACTCATTATTCCTTACTTTATTACACATGCACATATTCGTCGACACTTCTTCAATATTTCATCATAATAAATACATAGCATAATCAAATTCCTCATATAGCATCAGCTTATTGATCATAAACATATCTCAACAGGATAATACACATTGTAATCGTAATAATAACATCATAAAAACTCAGCCAAATCTCAAAAACGTCGTAGCTTTCTGCAATAATTTCAAAACCTAAAAAAAAAAATTTCTCTCCTCATTTCAGTAGTGTCATCTACCTCAAACGTACTTTAAAAATCATGGTCCCATACCAAATACATCATTCAAAGCTCTCATAGTATCACAATGGTTCCAAAAAGAATATGACCAGTTCACACAGTACAGACATAATACAATTTCATAAGTGTGAAGTTATCCAACAGTGTAATTATGTGTCACTGGCAGTAAAAAAAAGTTTCTCTCTCTCAGTTAAATGATCAGATAGCTGTGCAATTTATCTGTTAGAGAAACATGATACTGATGTGTAAAGTTGCATAAGCAAATACCATATTAGCTAGGGATCCTTGTGCTTGCCAACCACATGGTACACAAAGTAGGCGTGTATCCCCCCCCTGAGGATTAATGTAATTATACCCTCAGGTGTTACAGAATACAGCAATGGAATGAAATGTATCACGGAATACCTTTGTATCTTTGTAGTTCAAAAATCTTTAAAAATAAATATTTTAAGTACAAAATTAATCACTCAAATATGTGAATTGTAGGGCTCAACTGTACGTCTTGTTGTAAGATGAGGGTAAAAAAATGAGCCATGTGTCGTAATTATCGTTGTCCGTAAGCAAAATTCTGTAGAAGTCAATGTACTTACCTCTTAATAAACAGAAGTGAATTGCTATGCGTATAAATATCGTAGTTATTACGTACAGTACCGTGATCAAGAAAGTACTGTACTGTAACGCATTGTTCTGCTACGGAAAAGGCTGTCTCATTGTAGCTAAACCACAAAAGTTACTACTAAAACAAGTTTTACTTTCCAGAAAAATTCGGAAAATCTGTGCAGATATGAAACAGATACAGCACAAATGCAACAATGTAAATTGTGTCTAACATTAGTAGCGTCGTGATAAAATTGTGTATCTGTCAAAGAAACCAAATACTAAGTCATCTTTAATCTCACAGAAAGTACTTCAAGTAAAGAATGCCTTTTCATGTAAACCAAAATGTTCCATTAAAATCTCATTAGCAGTGTATGTTCTAAGTATGAAAGCCTTATAGTCGTTACGTAATCGTGCAACTAACAAGCAAGAATTTACACACACAATAACACCGTGTCGTCTGTTCACTATAACAATGCACACGTAAATACTGTCTAAGTATGTTCCCTAGGTTCTAGACTGGATAGTTAACTTCAAAACATTGTTGCAAGTTAACAGTTTCTAAGCATAAAGCGAAAAATTTTATGGCAAAGACAAAGTTAAAAAGCAGATTATCTTTCAATAAACGGTTTTACATGTGAAATGTGGTGCAGTCCTTTACTCTTCCTAGTGCACAGAGTTTCAACTTCAAAGCAATTATGATGTTGTATATGTCAGTAAGGAATGCTGAAATTTTTCTCAAGGTTAGCGTCTCTGTTATTTTTCTCTGAGCAAGCCGGCGGACGTGGCTGCCTGCGGCGCGAGTCATTTCTGTCTCTTTATTTACGCGCATCGTTATTAAGATTAGGAGACCTAACTTCTACAAATTTACCTTGTCGAGAGGGCCTAGCCCTGTTTGAATCCCGCCAGTTTTGATGAAATTCAGGTCTGTCGTTTTGTCGGTGGTTTACATAGTTCCTTTTTTGTCGGTCATGTGGTGGAGAATTTCTCCCGGAATCGTAACTGCGCGGTGAACCGTTGCATCTGAAGTTATTCTGTCTCCCTTGATTTAATTATTTTGGTTCCAACATTGTCTGTTTCTCTGATTGTCTCTGTGATAGTCATTACTGCAGAGAGGTGATCTTTGCCTGTAATTATTACTACTCTGCCAACGGTTGTCATATCTGTGGTGTCTGTTTTGGTCACGATTTACATTGTAAGAATAGCCTTGTCGTGTCCAGTTATTATTTCTTTCATCACGGAATTGTGACGAATATGACCTGTAATTGTTGTGTTCCTGTTTTCGCGTCCCGCGATTGTCAGTGCCAATTTCCAATTCTTGTAACAGTCCCTGAAAAGCTTCAATGTCGTCTTTGCAACTTCCTCCCAAAATCATATGTCGAAAATGTTCAGGCAATCTGATTAAGCAAATGCGGATGAGTTCTGAGGGGCTGTATGGGTTTGACAGGTACAGATTCTTGTACAACATGTCTTCAAAATATTTCATAAGACTGGAAAATTCAGATTGTTCGAAATGTTTCATCATTATGATGGTATGTTTTACTCGGTCTTGCGTAGCTTGAGACCAATATGCTGAGAGGAAGGCATGATAAAATTTTCCTTCACTATGACAATCGTGAATGACCGATCGCATTCTTACAGCTGGTTCATTCTCTAAATAGCCACACATAAATTCTAATCTGTTCTCTAATGACCAGTTGGGATGAAAACAATGAGAGAATTGATGAAGCCACGCTTGTGGATGAATGTCGTTTCCAGAATTCTTAAATGTTTTGAATTTACATGTAGTAATAAACAGCTTATAGTCAAAATCATCATGTTGGCAAGTCACATGTCGGTCATCGTTACATCGTTTCGGCGGTTCCAACTCAAAATTCGGTGCCCTTGCCAATTTCTTTCATAATTTCCGAAGTGCCCTGTGTTATTTTTTTGTGGCTGATCCGTATTTCTATGTCCCTCTTCCTGTATTGGAGCGCGAGTGTCCTCTGAAATATGTAATTCTTGTATTACCTGTGTCGCCTGATCTTATACTCCCCGGATTTCTCTTTTGTACTGTGTATTGTTACGATTTTGATTTTGTTTGAATTTTCTAATTTGTTCATACTCTTCTGTGTCAGTGAAGGCTACGGGTCTTGTGTCATTCAGATCATCATCTACCTTTGTAGATAAGTTAGTGAACTGATCCGAAAGTTCGGCTACTTTCACCGATAGTGAACTGATTTCCTCAGTGTGTTTTTCTGAACCAAGTTTCAGAGTGTCCATTTGTGTCGAAATTGTATCTACTGTGTCCTTTAAGTTTTCCTGAGTTTTTGCAAGTAGTGTAACCTAATCGGTAGATGCAACTCAGTCAATTTTAACTTGCAGGGTGTCGGGATTTTCATGAACAATAGTTTGCAGTTCTTTTATGGCTGCTTCGTGATTCTGCAATGCATTTTCATCGGGCGAAAAAATGCTCACAAATTTGTGATTTACGTCATTACAAACTTTTTGACATTTCGATTCGATTTTAAGTAACTCAGCAGTTAAACCTTCACGTTTTTGTTCAAGCGTTTGTTCCATTGAGTCTAACTTTTGAAGCTGTTGCTGTGTTTGTCTCTGATTTTGTTCCATACTGCCCAACTTTTGAAAATTTTGTTCCATTCTGTCTAACTTTTGAAGCTTTTGTATCATTTGTTGCATTAATTGTAATAACAATGCACTGGTGTCTGGAACATGTTCCTCAGTGCTATTCGGCAGTGCATTTGAACCGGCAATATTCGCATTCTGAAAAGCAGAAAATGTGTCTTGACTTATTTGAGAAAACAGTGGGGACGCAAAACCTGAATCTACAGTATTTGCAAGATTGTTTCCTGTCCTTTTGGAATCCTGAGGCGAGCTGTTGCCGACCGATCGATCGATAATGCTTCCCTGTTCACTAATTGTTTCACTGTCTACACCATTATTTGCGGCCCGTTCCATTTCCCGATGCACAAATACCAAATTACTACTTTGAATGTCTGTTAATTCATTACACCGTGGTGCTGATAAGCTACGTTCATCGTCACTATCATTTCTCAGTTTACTTTGGAGCCTAGTGTTACCTTTTTCACAAGCCCTACTTCTCACGTATTTCACACGATAACAAGAAAAGCACAATTTGAAGAGCAAAAATAAGAAAACACATTAGCATAGCACTAAAAATAATATCTCGTTAATCGCAAGCGCAGCTGCAAAATACTTGGTGCAAATCTACATGCATGCCACATCTGTTTTACCGTACAACAATGAAAAACTATAATTACAAAGAAGATTATCTCTACAATTACGAGCTAGCAATAAATAATAGCTACACTAATTACACAAACTATAAGAAAAATTCAGAAGATTCCAGTGAGGTATCTTCAGCTAAGGGTCGACATACGAAACGTCCCCTTAGAAATATTGTAAATGGCTGTGCTTAAACTGACACACAATATTTTTAGAGCAAAGCAATCTGACTTTCTAAAATCCCTAGAAAAGAATGGTCCTGAATAGCAATAACCTATAACTTTCATGAATCACTTACCTCACAAAAATCTTCGTTACTCGAACTACTGCAATATAGCGAGCGCCACTACTGCCAGCTAAATAAAAGATTCTAACTACTGAAGGCACTAACTACTGATATGCATAGTTAGCAAATGAAAGATTTTGATAAAGAACAAACAATGTATTTACCTTAATAGTGTTCACAAGTCATAATATATATAACAGTTCATGACATCCAGTCTTACAAATTTACTCTTTCTGGCAGACACACGTCCAGACCGTCCGCTCTTAAAATTCTGCCATCTCTCTCCCCACATCCACCACTGCTGGCGGCTCACCTCCAACTGCGCAACGGTATGCGCTGTTAACAGCCAACTGCCCAACACTACAACAGCAAATTCCAACAATGCAAACCAGCCACAGACTGCACACAGAACGGTCAGAGATTTTCATATAGAGCGTCACATGGCGTTACCAACATAAAAACCTAAACAGCCTACTTACAATTTGCATGGTTTGAACAGCACCTGGAGCAGTATTCTGTACTCCCCTAGCCGCCAAACTCCGCGGATTTAAACCCACTGTAGTCGGCATGGCTCCAAATCGCTGTAGGTTCCATCAGCGTCTCGTAACGTCCGGCGCTGCAGAAGGTAGCTAGTTAGGCTTTTGACAGGTGCCCACATAATGTGTTTGGACGGTTTATATAACGCTTTAGAACTAAGGAAAGAAAGAAAGAAAAAGGAATGCCGCAATTCTTTTCACTAGAAATTCTATCATGTAACACTGTTTGGGCATCTTGACCTATAGACTCTTTAACGAAGTGGTGGACTTCCAATTACACACTCCATCTCCTTGCAAGAAAAACCATGTGTACGTTGTATCTGCACAGTAATTCAGCACTTCGAGTATGAGGGTACTGTGAGCTGACATAAGCTGTCGCAGTCTCTGACGTACATAACCGTGAAAGCACTGGCAGCATAAGAGGTTACGTTTTGATGATCACCTCGAAAAAAATCAAACTGGCGCCAGTGAGCTTGGGATGGAATGGTTTTGTAAGTATTCACCATTCAATGAGAAGATATGTTTTAACAATCGATCCCTTGTTTCCAAACCTCAAAGTTTTAACTGTTCACCTAGAAACCCTGCACTTCACCGTTGTAGAAATGAGTCAAAACAACAGTTTAGATCGCAATAATATTCTTAATGACCGGATTCCGTTTCATGTACAATTCATCTTAAGAAAATGGGCACTGAAAGAACAAGAATATTATGTTAAAGTTCGATGAGTATGACGTCAGAGGGAAATATAATGAAGTACCCATGTAGCATATACCAACCTGGTTGCTGTTGGCGGCTCGTCGAGTGTTTACGCTGCAGCAGGATTGTAAAATGTTGACTGATGGCTGCAGACACGTGGGCTAAATAGTGGGCAAATATCGCGTCGAAAAGTGTAAGCGGATAGCAAAGTGTGAGATATTTATGTTATATGGAATTTACAAAATACCTTATCGTAAACTAAGTACGGAAATATAGATAGGTAAGTAATTACAAATCATCAGACAAGTAATCTCTTATATTTTAAAATAAGTGAGCTTACAGCTTGAGAGAAGATGAAGTGACATCTGGTGACACTGGAGCGATTTAAGAGGAGTCCATCTCATTAGTTTCCAGCCATAAGCAAAACAACACAACGAAAATTTTCATTCTTATGAACGTTCTGGCATAACCTGACGTATAACTAGTCTTGTCAATGTAGCATGCGGACTAAGATGGTAGATAAAATGTCAGAAGTGCTCATAGAGACGCTGACTACGGTCATGGTCTTCAAAGACCTTTGAGTGGACAATTTCTGAAACAGGTTGCTGGAAAACTGAAAATGTTCGTCACCACGTGACAGCGTACAGTGTAGTTGGTATATAGTGGATATTACCAGAATGTCTTTATGTACTGGCATTATGTTGCGGGTAATACAATGACAGACCAGATACTAAAAACTAAAAATATAATTAAAGAAGAATGTATAACTCTTGCACAGCTCGTTTTCTGGAGATAATGTCTACGTGAAACCGGAAACAGTCATTAATAAATTGTTATTGCGTTCTAGACGGTTGTTTTAAACCACTTGTATGCCCTGGACCATGCTGTCCAAATTAATGTTGTAGAAATGACTCCCACAAAATGGTTTCTTCTCTCGAGAACAGAGGAAGCAGACACTTCGTGCCACGTCAGCAGGGTAAGGAAAGTGAGGCAAAACTTGGTGCCTTGAAGAAGCAGTATGTGAGAGTGCGTCCGGTGTAGGAAGAGGTGGATTTTTGTGGAGCGAAAACACCCCCATGGGTAGCTTCCCTCTACAGCCGCCAGTAAACACGCCTTCTGATAGTTTGCCCATAAGAACGTCATATGTTAGCACCGCACCATGTCACAAGCACCTTGTCCGGTGAATGCTAGTGAGTCCTTGCCCTTCTTTCAGCAGTAGTGAATCATGTTTCTATTTTTTGCTTCAATCCTTCGTCTGCAGGTCATAGTCATGCAGCCAGCGAACGACCATAGCGATTTGGTGACTGAAAAAAAGCATCTAGATCAGCGGTCTTCAAACAGCAGCCCACGGGCGACATGCGGCTAGGATCACCTATTATAATGAAATGCATCTAGCAGCTAACAGCCAATTCCAGAACGTCGATTAACGTTAAGAGCTTTTTAAAGGTGTAGTTATTCTGCTCGGTAACTAACAGAGAAAGACCTACTTAGTGGTAATTGATGTTGGTGAATTCGGCTGTGAGTCAAGTGAAGTTGGTCCCTTACCTCAAAGTTAGAGGACTAATTGGAACAGCCTCTGAGGAGTTTAATAACTTCAGAAGGGAAATGTTTAACTGTTTGTCTTCCAGTAATGACAACGTACAAGCGTGCGCATCTCTTACCGATGAACTGCTATGGTTAATTTTGAAGTAGACGGACTTGTGAATGCGCAGTACACAGACAGTCATCTTCAAATGTGATACGTTAAAAGGACACCATCTGTACACCACGAGCTCCACTAGAAATTTTTCATTTATCTAAACCAGTTTTTGGCTTTATAACCCATCATAGGTGGTATCTGATCCAGAGGAACATCGATTAAAAAAATAATAACTGCACATGTGTAATAATAATATAAGTCTACTTGCGGTATGCACTTCTATACCCGGTGAAGAAAATTGACGGCCGGGAATCCCCACCTGGGGAAGTTCAGCTAATGATTTGCAGATCTTCTCAATTGACGCCACACTGGGTGACTTGCACGCTGATGATGATGAAAAGACGATGAGGGCAACACCCAGCACAGAGCGGAGAAAATCTCCTACCTGGCTAGGAATCGAGCCCAAGCCTGCTTGTCTATATCAGTGACATGCTTGTCAGTGAATAAGACAGAATTTGAAAAGTGTCCTGTAACATACTACTCAGTTTGTCATCTATGTTACTGTTGTCAAATCTTAGGCAGTGACAATTCTTTATAGCTTTTGGTGTAACCATCATATCGGGTAAACGTGGATCGACAAGTCAAGAAGTCTACATTACCTGTCTTTTGTTATTTCTTAGATCATATTTGCATACATATACATGACAAGCAATCATATAATTACGTAAATTACAATTTTTGACACTT
This sequence comes from Schistocerca piceifrons, assembly GCF_021461385.2. Taxonomy (NCBI): domain Eukaryota; kingdom Metazoa; phylum Arthropoda; class Insecta; order Orthoptera; family Acrididae; genus Schistocerca; species Schistocerca piceifrons. Next base: position 281,041,777 of record NC_060144.1, read on the forward strand.
AGATTGAAGGTAGAATACACGAGAGGTATAAAATTGCAAATCAATCTGAAATGTGACGTCAAATTAGACAATTTTACATGCAGAAAATGGACTCCAAATCAAAATCATTTGATCAAAAGACTATTGAAATTTTGTGTATACGTCATATTTAGTAACTCTGTTAAGAAAGTTGCCCAGTTTTGTCTTATTGGTGCATATTTCAACTTAGAATATTTAATAATCTGCCTTTATCTACTTATGCAGAATGGTGACGTTTTGATTAATGATATCAGGAGAATGTTTGTATTCTCTTAAATGAGCCCTGAATTCTGCAGAGTGCCAGGCATTCAAGACTTTTAAATGGGGTCACGTTTGATGGAAGGAATTTGATACTACAGGGTGTATCAAAAAGAATCATCTGATTACAAAAGTCATAGCTATTACGTTATGCGAGGTACTTGTGTGAACAAGGTACTGTTGGAAGGAGCAGACTCTCGAGTCTTACATGGTTCCCACTAGGTATCAGCAGTGTACGCCCATTCCACTTCTGGTAAAAATAGTGTCGGTACCTAGGAAACCGTTTTGTGTTTCACGTTTTGCACAGTGCGGGTCAGTAGTAACTGTTCAGCGTGACTTTCGTACTAGGTATTGTGTGGATCCTCCTACAGCATCCGCATGAAGCTGTTCGCCGTGCAGTTCGGCAGCTCAACACGACCCCCGATGTCCGTATGCCGTGTGTTGCATCGACGATGACGTTTACACACGAAAAGATACAAAATTCAGCTACTACAAACTCTTAGTGAAGGGGACAAATAGCAACGTGCAAAGCTCCGTAATTTCGTTCTTGGCAAGATGGAGGATCACAATTTTATTTCACGCTTGGTGTTTAGTGACGAGGCAACATTCCATTTAAATGGAAAGGTGAACCCTCATAATGTGAGAATATGGTGTATAGAAAAACCACATGAAGTCGTAGAATATAATAGGAACAGAATTGAATATGTTTTGTGCAGTTTCACAGCAAAAGGTGTATGGCCCATTTTTATTTGCCGAGAACCGTCACAGAAAGCACTATCTCAATATGCTTGAAAAATTTCTTTTCCCACAGTTGGAGACTCATTCGAACGAGTAAACTTGTCAACACGTTTGGGCACCGCCACACTGGCATATGAAAGTGCGGGAATTTTTAAATCAAAAGATTACTGAACGTTGAATCGCTCGCACTGGACCAAATGATTCAGCCTTACATAATTGGCCTCCAAGGTCACCAGACCTGACTACATACGACTATTTCTAGTGCGGGTTTATAAAGAACAGTTTATGTGCCTCCATTACCATCAACAATGAATCAACTTAGATATCATATAACAGCAGCTGTGGAAGGTGTAACTCAAGACATGCCCGCTGCAGTGTGGGAACAATTTGAATACCTCATTTACAAATGGATATATGGGCATATTGAACACGACATATGGGCTTATTGATCGCCTACGGAAAGATATGAAAGAAAAGGCTTTTTGAATTTCCCTTTCACCAAAAAAAAAGTTCATTCTATATGTTTATTAGTTTCAGAAGTATAGACGTTCCCAATCGGATGATTATTTTTAATACACCCTGTATATTAGTACAGCGCAATGAGTAGAGGAAGAATGTCATTCAGAACATTTAGTAAAATTTTCTGATCGTGTCTCGTATTGCCTGATGCGTTTAGGTATAAGTACAATTAGTGTTATTAATCAATAATCTCCTTAAACAGGCAAACAACGACACTTCGTCAGACACTTGCAGTGTAACAACGTTTGGGCTGCTGAGTATGGAACCATCTGAAGCAACTAAAGCAGAGAATAGTCGGAACAAAGTTTTCCAAATGGTGCCGACGTTTCACGAACAATACCTGAGGGTCAGCGCTAGATACCCACCCTTAATACACACATCAGAAAAAGTTTTGCATCAGCGCAGTTCCGAGAGTTCCGGAACCTGTACAGGAAACTGGAATAGAGATTAACATAAACATCATTCCCGCCCTTTTTACTGCTCACGAAAACCACACATTGCGTTTTGTACCACCATACAGCGAGACCTTCAGAGGCGGTGGTCCAGATTGCTGTACACGCTAGTACCTCTCTTACCCAGCAACACGTCCTCTTGCATTGATGCATGCCTGTATTCGTCGTGGTATACTTTGCACATGTTCATCAAGGCACTGATGGTCCAGATTCTCCCACTCCTCAACGGCGATTCCCCAGAGTGGTTGGTGGGTCACGTCGTCCATAAAAAGCCCTTTTCAATCTATCCCAAGCATGTTTGACAGGGTTCATGTCTGGAGAACATGCTGGCCACTCTAGTCGAGCAATGTCATTATCCTGAAGGAAGTCATTCACAAGATGTGCATGATGGGACTGCGAATTGACATCCATGAAGACGGATGCCTCACCAATATGCTGCCGATATGGCTGCACTATCGGTCAGAGGATGGCATTCACGTATCGTACGGCTTACGTTGGCCCCACATAATGCCGCCCCAAAAAAACCAGGGAGTTCCTGTCTCTCTGTATGTCCTTCATGTTCGAACAACATTGCTTTGGTTCACTCCGTGACGCCTGGACACTTCCCTTGTTGAGAACCCTTCCTGGTAAAAGTAATAATGCAGACGCGATCGAACAGCGGCATTGCCCGTCTGGGCATTGTTGAGCTACAGACAACACGAGACATGTACCTTCTTCCTGGTGGAATGACTGGAACTGACCGGCTGTTGGACCCTTCCGTCTAATTGGCGCTGCTCATGCATGATTGTTTACATCTTTGGGCGGGTTTAGTGACATCTCAGAGCAGTCAAAGGGACTGTGATACAATATCCACAGTCAACGTCTATCGTCAGCAGATCTGGGAACCGGAATAATGCAAAACATTTTTTTATGTGTGTATAACTACCCTGTTGATAGCTTACAAATACTGATTTAGGTAGTTTACTAATTAGTGCAGAATTAGAAAATATGCCCACAACAGGAAGATCTTAGTCACAAGAAGATTCCTCTACAGAGATTGGCAGAGGCGTGCGAATCTTTTCAAGTAATAGACCTCGATGTTTTACGTCCAGTCATTAGAACCCCATCTGGCAATATATAAATATTAAGAACCTTTTTTTTAGGTTTATTCTCGACCAGCGAGCTATTACTATTGCTAAACTATTGGCGAATAGTTGGATTCTTAAAATATTTATGCAAGAAATCTTACTAACTGATCAGCGTACAAACTTCTTATTTGATTTCATGAAATAACCAAAAGTTAGGATCTGCAGCCGAGACGGCGAATAAATTTGCAAAAGGAATTGTGAGGTGTGGTAAGGAATACAACGTGTGAATACAAAAGCATGGAAGAGGCAAGAACGTGTGAGATAGCGGGAAATGTTCCAAGTTCAGAGATGGCCAGTGGATGTTGGTTACCAGTCCCCACACTCAAAAAGGGCAAAATAAGAAATTTTTAACGTAATACAGTGGTCCATGTCGGATAATAGAGATGACTTCTGCTGTCAATGTGAAGATCCAGCTACCTATCAAAACTTAAATTGTACCAATTAGTAAAGTGAAGTCATTCGACGGTGCGATACATGCTTGTCTGCAGTTCCCGGTAACACTACCATAGAAAAGCAAAATATCGATGGAGGTTAAGAACACAAGACACCAACATAGAGCGAGGAACTATATTTAGACCTATTTTTCCATGTTAGTCTGTTTTTTGTTTGCAGTATTTGTATTGCATGTTGGGGTTAATAAGATATTACTGCAAGTAATTCATCGTTTTTGTTATGTGGACACTCTGTTTGAAGAGGAAGGATGAGAGAGAGAGAGAAGGCTGGAATTGACGGGCATTCCTTTCCACCAGGTCGCGTAGCAGCACCCCAGACAATAACTGTAATCATGACGTCACACAGTGCTACAGGAAGTGTTGTAATGTAAACAGCATTTACGGTAAATAAGAACCCACTGGATTTACTCAGTATATTAACCACAAATTGTAATAATAAGCTGTTACAAGGATGGCAGACCTAGCAAAATGTAAAGGATAGAACAACAGAACAGTCATATATTGATCAAATGGTTCAAATGGCTCTGAGCACTATGGGACTTAACTTCTGAGGTCATCAGTCCCCTAGAACTTAGAACTACTTAAACCTAACTAACCTAAGGACATCACACACATCTATGCCCGAGGCAGGATTCGAACCTGCGACCGTAACTGTCGCTCGGATCCAGACTGTAGCGCCTAGAACCGCACGGCCACTCCGTATATTGATCAATGGCACGATTCGAGATATAACGGGAAGTCGGTACTAACGTCATACTGACCAGCCAAATCTTTTAGTATCGTACCTATTCAGAATCTAACCTTTTTTTATCGACATCTTGAATCCAGAATTCCTATACTTGATCTATAAACTAATTACGTAAGAGAAAGGACGTATTACTATGGATCAGATATTCAGGCATATTCAGAATTATCGAGAACGAAATCATCGGAATGTTTGTGACTGTTTCAACTTGTAGCATAGCCGTGTTTCTTATAGCAGCTTTATATCCTCTACCTACGCTTGAGGCCTGAAGCTGCCAGACCTTCAGATCTACCATCACCTCAGATCCCTGTGGAAGGGCTTTTCGCCAGATGTGAAAAAAGAGGACTTACTTGCCGTAATAATTATCATATTATGGTAATTGGTCATTAAAGCTAGTTTTTTATGAACGGAGCGGTAATGAGTAGAAAAGAAACTCTCCTCAGTTCTTAAACTATAACTGCTAAATGAAAACCATTTGTAAATAGATTCAATGTATATGAAGTTGTTTGAGAGTGACACCTAACCTAAATTTCGGGGCTATTTTTTTTAAGTTTGGAGGATTGTTGCATAGCAACCCTGCTCTTAAGTGAACTAATAGATGTTCGAAGATATTACTCGATCCAGATTGTATAAAATACAAGTCCGAGTCAGTGTATGTCTCTCAGTCATAATCTAGAGCACGCGAACAGTTCCAGTATTGTAAAAACGCCGGAACGCTCATAACTCATCGCTACACAGCGAGCCCAGCTACAGCACTGAGTGGAAACGGGGCACAGCGGAGTAATAACATGCAATATCCGAACTCCGCCTCTCCAACGTGTTCTAGTCTGACCATAAATCCAGCGGCAGGGAAAACTGTCCATACTTGACATCACGGCGTCGATAGGACTGCTGACTCCTGCTTAAATGAAGGCTATTGGCCTCCTAACATGCTAAAATGACGTAATGTATGGCGTTAAATGCTCCTGTTTGACGTCTCATTCTCGGTGTCTTGTTATTCCGTGTGCATCATTGATACCGATGAAATTACGGTCTCGCTAGTCACAGGTAATGTCCTCTCGCGAATTGTGATGTGCTGCTCGCTGCCAATTTGAGGGTTTGAGGTACGAGACTGGAGGGTCGACTTCATTCTTCCATTCTGCTACTACTGATGAATCAAAAGCCGTGACATAAAAGATGTGGACCTACTATGCCTTCTTCTGGCGAAGGGCTAAACAGACTGATTGCAAGCTGGCACCTTCCACGTGTTGGGTGGACGCCTGAGGGCCACCTCCCATAGTGGACATGTGTCGCCTTCCTGACTGTACGATACATTTGCTGAGGGAGTCCAGGGCTTCTGCCTTCACGACACCCACCATCCGGAAGACGGTGTGAATACAGACCTAGGCAGACGAGGCGCGTCTACGGGCTGCCTCGCTCGTTCCCGCTTCCGCACAATGCGCCGCCCCGCTTTCAGATAGTGTGCCTGACTAGTGATGGGGAGCTCGTGAATGAGTCGTTCAAATGAACGCTTCACTCCAGTAAAGTGTGAACTACCCAACTCAATTTCAATGAACTGGTACTTCAAACTCCTCACAGATAGCACACTCCACACTTTTTTCTAGTTCACTCACTCTCTTCCCCTCTCTCTCTCCCACTACATCGGCGCTACGTCACTCATCCTCCCTTCACTTCAGTCCTCCCTCTACTGCCTGTCGACGAATCGCGCGGTGTTTGTGGGGAACTATAGGTTTACGATTGGTTGTGGTGGTGGGCAGCGTCCTGCAGCGCTGACATCATTACCCGTGACTATTTGTGCAGTTAAACTTCACGTCTACGGGTAGACTTGCAGAGAAATGAATATTAAAGATACAAACGAAGCGGCTGGCTGTGTGAGCACGCACAGGCAACATGAAAATAAAAGGTTTGTTAATAATACTGAAAGAGGGATTTTACCTGAAATCGTACCAATGACTACAGGTGACAGTTTACGTTTTGATTCTGGAGGGTTATTATTCTCAACAAAAATAAAATCTACAGGAAAACTTCTGAATAATTACTTAACGTAGGTATGTAGACTTTGTGACAGGGGTAAACATACTCAATCTATTTTGGATTAAATTTTATAAGGAACATATAATTGGACTGCATTTCGTTGGTAGCCCTAGTTTTCAGTCCATGAATACAACAAATAATGCTTCATTTGGCAGATAAAGACACTTTTGGGTGCTTCATGAGGAAATGTCGAGCAAGATCAAATGTAATACCTTCTTTATATATGACAGGCTTATCTGTTTATCTTTCCTTTGTTCCCTTCGACCATGCTCTATTTAAGTTAACTCAGACGCTGTAACAGCGTAAAACGTTGCGTGCACGTTACTGCATAGTTAGGCGATCCGTTGGTAAAATTATGAAGTATTACAAAGCTTTATTGTACGAGCGAGGCGAAGCGAGCGAAGCCGCGGCTGAGCGGCGAACTGGGGAACTTCGCCAGGCTTCCGTACTTCATGAATGAACTATTTCATTTGAACGCTTCACGGCAAAGAGTGAAATGAATGAAGTAGTTCATGGGAATGAACGAGTTCGACCCATCTCTATGCCTGACCTGCCACATGCTACGAAAACTGCCGAAGAACTAAAATTCGTCACTGAGCAGCCCAGCCCGTTTCCTGAGTGTCATACAAAATTCATTGTAGTAGTCACGTTATTAAATACCACTGTTTCACAGGCGTTAGACTGGAACACTCACCATCCCTCAGAGCTCGGCCTTCAACACATGTAACGTCGTAGCCTCACCCGTTGAACCTCGGCGCCCATTGGCCTGGGTGCTGACCGTTACGCTACTCTTGTACGCTATATACAATAAACTGTAGTTCCAAAGTTAAACAAATTCACAGTAAAGTCACTACACTCATTTAATGTCACGGGCAAACATAAAGAAAATCATGAAAGACGGAGCAAATGAAAATGCACAGTGTTTGCGTGGAAGACTGAGCCAGCATACGTGCCTTCAGCCGAGTCCGCATCAGACAGCACTATACGTTCGAAGAAAACAGGTCCACACCTAGGCTCAGTTCTCCAGTGCCAATATACAGTGGTCCCAGCTGTCCAATCTGCTAAGTGCGTATGCTCTCAACGCATTGCATGACTGTCTGTCCACTGATTGCAGTGTTCATCATTGTTGTGTTACATGAACAGTCACGGTATGAAAAACTGATTTCCCAGAGGTCCCTAACACTGTCATAACAACAATAGGTGTTAACCAGCAGTTGCTTCATCGATTACTTTTACTGTTTGAGATTGGCATTGTTTTCAAGTTTCTTGTCACGCAAGTAAGGTACTGGATAAAACCAACAGCCGTTATTAACACATCCTATCAAATGTATTAGTCTTGTGTTCCAAGATACAGCTCTTCATGCCACTTTATGTGGCGAAAGTCTTTTCATCTCTGCATATTTACGGCATCCGACATTAGTTAGAGACATGTTGTTTCAAATGTTCGTTTCCTATACGCCATTCCCTCCGCATTCCTATCCGTCAGGAAACAGAACGTTGCTGGGTACCACAGGATGTCTGCTGTGAACCTATGCCTTCGTTCTGTCAAGTTCGGCGAACTGGTTTTTCTTCTGCTATCTATGTGTTTGGTGAATCCAGCAATATTATAAATTTACTGTAATTTTGAAACAACGATTACGTTAACGTGTTTCTTGTGAAAATTAAACAAATTTCTTGAAAATAATTTCGTGTTATAATTAAACTATACCATAAAGACTATACTATAAAGACCTTTAATAGAACAGTTATGAGTAACAACAGTTTCTTGCTTAACACATAAGAACCTCATTAAAAAATAAGAAGTTCCGGTACATCCGCATTCAATATAATACATACGATGTAACGTCTGCGTCTTCCACAACATATCTAAAGGTCCTTACATCTACAAAGAAACTTAGCATTTCTTCTGTCCACGCTTCGTTGTTCCTTCGTGAGGAGCAGCAGCAAAGATTGAGGAAGAGAGAAAGCGGATTGTGTGTATGGGTGATGGTGGAGGATGGGGTGGGGCATAGGGGAGGGAGTGTTGAGTGAAGACAAGAGAGTGAGTAGTCAGCGTGAGGACTGTGCGGTGGTAATGGACGTACGGCGGCCTTACAACGACTGCCGCCGGACAGAGTTATGACCCCACGCAAAGTTTCAGTGGAACTCGGAGTTGTGTCGGCCATTACGTGGCCGGAAGAGGATGGGAGACTGTGCTGTCGTCGAGTATTGCAACGTTAGAGGCTTCCATTCCAAAACAGCTCCCAGGGGGATGGATGTAGGGCCATGTGTATCAACTCACCCAGTCGTCTCGAAGGAGGGAGAGAACAACATACTGCAGTAGATAGTAAAAGAACTTATTCGGCCAGCCAGAACGTCTTTCGTTGCTAAAAGAAAGAAGGGTAGCTCCGAGAATGTTTCACGTTTCTACGTCGACAGGGCTCTACAGCAAACTGCCAGTACTTTAAATCATACTGTAGTTAATTAAGGGGACATTGTTGGTTAAAGCATTCAATTCTTAATAAGCAACCAATCTCCAGGCAACTAAATGCGTACCAAACTCAACTACAGCAAAAGTAGAGACATTAAAAAAATCCAAATATGTGTATTGGGAGATGAATGAGCTCAGGAAGATAACATTGACGTGCAAAATATGATGAAAAGAATAGATGGCGAACTACTAAAAGCGGATCTCATTATTAATCGTACATTTAATAGCAAAGCACTCCTAGAGGAAATCAGGGCAGGATACCTTCGCTTAAAAGTGAGCAACTATGCCCCAAATCCGGTGTGCTGTTATAAGCCACCCCTTTGGAAGACACCACTCTAGCATGTACAAGAGATCCCACCTACGGTAGAGTGGAATCGTTCGATCGCCTTCACAGCGGTGTGTTGAACTACTTTGGAGTTCAGCTTCTCTGGAGTGGAGGCAGTACTGTATACAAAGCAGTAAAGTAGTTACAGGTACTCAACATGACAAAGCGAATTCCGTAATACGTAGCAAAAATTGCTAAATTCCGTACTGTGTAGTAAAAATTGCTATTTTAGCTACAACACTTGCTTTGGCTCTTAAAAAGCCAATGCCCAAAGCCGATGCCTGGACAAATATACAGGTAAACGGTGCCAGGCCTAAAGTATGCAGTTGTGAGAGAAATTTTAAAGTGCTTCTTACCTCAAAACAAGCTCCCTCCAAACAGAAAAGTCCACGCTTGTCAAATCTATGGAGCTTTTTGCACCGCAAAGGTAGACTCCTGCAAACATACAAGCACTGCCAAACCCACGAATGTTCTTCAAAATTCTCTTGCGAAAGATAAAACTTACTTTTACTTTATAAGGCGTTTCCACTTTTCAGCGGTTGCCCGTTCTCAGGTGCCACAAACTTTTATGCAGCCTATCTTCTTCCATCATACATCTTTCCATGGATTTGCCTACACACCTACCTCTAAATGACTACTCTGACATTCACATTTATAAGCCTGCCTGAGGACTCTTCGAACCACCTTCACACTACTTACCGTTCCACACTCTAATAGCGGATGGGGAAAATGATTTCATAAATCTTTTAGTACTAGCTATGATTTATCTTATTGTATTACGATGATAATTTCTCCATATGTAGGTCAGTAACAACAAAATATTTTCAGATTCAGAGGAGAGAGCTGATAATTGAAATTCCTTGGAAAGATCACGCCACAAAACGCCTTTGTATTAATGATTGCCACTTCAATACGCTTATTATATCAGTGACAGTCTCCCCTATTTCACGATAGTACAAATGAGCTGTCCTTTTAGGAACCCTTTTCCATGTTCTCCGTCAGTCCAGTCTCATGTCGCACAGTAATAATCCACCAGAGGACGAACAAGCATTTTTAAAAGGCAGTCTCTTTAGCAGACCTGTTGCATCTTCTAAGCGTTCTGTCAATAAAACGCAGTCTCTGGGGGGTGGGGTTGCGTCATGGTTACCCACGACATTATCTATGTGATACTTCCAATTTAAACGGTTTAACTATCACTCCTAAGCGTTTAGTCGAACTGACAGCCATAGACTTTGTGTGATTTATCCTGCAAATTAAATTTAAAGGATTTCTTTTCGTACTCATGTGGATGAATTCATACTTCTCTTTCTTCATAAACAACTGTCAGTTTCGCAGTGCACAGTAATCATGTCTAAGTCATTTTTGCAATTTGTTTTGATTTTCTAATGACTTTACTAGACGGCAAATGACAGCTACATTTGCAAACAATCGACGAGGGCTGCACAGATTGTCACCTAATACGTTTGCAGAGATTAGCAAACAGAACATGACCCACACACGCCGGATATTATTTGTGTTTTACTCGACGATTTTCCGTCCATTACTACGTACTGAGACAGTACCTTCTGACAGGAAATCAAGAATCCAATACCACTACTGAAGCGATACTCCATAGGCTCGCAAATTGTGATAAACGGTGTCAAAAGACTTCTGGAAACTTACAGATATGGAATCAATTCGAGATCTCCTGTCGATAGCACTCATTATTCCACGCGAATTAAGTGTTTCACAAGAATAGCATTTTCTGAATCAGTGATGACTGTGAGTCAACAGACCGTTTCCCTCGATGTATCATTGTGCGTAGCAATAATAATAATAATTCATAATAATAATAACATGCAGTTTTTGACAGTCAAAGTTATTGACGAATGCTGCAGGTGACAGAAATAATCCCAGGACAGACGAGAATTTAATCTCACACTAAGCTTGGTTTAAACACTTCAGTTACCTGATACCGTGTGACAACACTTGGGGTTGGGTAGCCATCCTTCAATATTTCTACTTGTTTACACAAACACAGGGCGACATACAATTTAAAGTGGACACCGAATCGGAGTGAAACGTAGTTTTTCTTGCCCTTTGTAACAATAAATCTTGTAAATAAATATCATTGAGAGAAACGGTAGGAACATAAGCAATATTTTCGAAGACAAGAGCTGAACCTCGCTTCTTTGGATTTGTAGTTCCACGCTTATGCACTTTGTCGATGAGTCTTGCTCATATATATCAGTCCGGAATAATGATTATTATTGGACAATACGCTGAACGTAGCAGATTAGCCGTCTGAATAATTAATTTTGCTGGTGAATATTTGTGTCCCCGGCTACCTTACTGATTAACCGAAAAGAATGTTTCCAAAATGAGATTTTCACCTTGCGCTGATATGAAACTTCCTGGCAGATTAAAACTGTGTGCTGGACCGAGACTCGAGAGAGCACTTTCCCGTGAAAGGTAAAGGTCCCGAGTTCGAGTCTCGGTACGGCACACAGCTTTAATCTGCCAAGAGGCTTCGAAAAGAATGTATTTGTGTAGATATTACGAAACACAGTGTCAGCACATGTTGTTGTGGTCTTCAGTCCGAAGCTCTCCATGCTACTCAACCCTGCCCGAGGCTCTTCATCTCCGAACAACTATTGCAACCTACATCTTTCTGAATCTGCTTACTCTATTCCTCTCTGGGTCCACCACTACGATTTGTACCCCCCCGCACCCCCACCCCCACATTTACACTGCCCTCCAATAATAGATCGGTGATCACTTGATGTCTCCGAATGTGTCCTACAAACCGATCAGTTCTTTTCCCCAAGTTGGCCACAAATTGCTTAATTCTATGCAGTATCATCTGATTAGTTACGTGACTGACCCACACAATCGTCAACATTCTTGTGAGGCATCATATTTCGAAACGTCTATTCTGTTTTTGTCTAAACTGCTTATCGTCCATGTTTAATTCCATACATGGTAACACTCCAGACAAATACACTCTTAAAAGACTTATTAACTCTTAAATCTATATTCAGTGTAAACAAATTTTTCTTCTTCAGAAATGATTTTCTTACCACTGCCAGTCTTCATTTTATATCCTCTCTACTTCGACCATCATTCGTTATTTTACTGCCAAATAGCAAAAATTATCTACTAATTTAAGTGTATCGTTTCCTAATCTAATTCTCTTACCATACCTGATTTAATTCGCCTGCATTCCAATATGTTTTGCGTATGTTGATGCACATCATATATTTTCCTTTCGAGACAATATCCATTACGTTCAGATGCTCTTCCAAGCCTTTTCTACCTCTGACAGAATTGGAATGTCATCGGAAAGCCTTAATGTTCTTAGTTCTCCTCCCTTAACTTTAATTCCTACTCAATTTTTCTTTGGTTTACTTTACTCCTTGAGTAGCACTTGCAACCTACGTCCTCAATTATTTGCTTGACGTATTCCAATCTCTGTCTTCCTCTACAGTTTTTGCCCTCTACAGCTCCCTCTAGTAAAATGGAAGTCATTCCCTCATGTCTTAGCAGACGTCCTATCATTCTGTCCCATCTCCTTATCAGTGTTTTCCACATATTCCTTTCCTCTCCGATTCTGCGTAGAACCTCCTCATTCCTTCCCTTATCAGTCCACCTAATTTTCAACATTCGTCTATAGCACCACATTTCAATTGCTTCGATTCTCTTCTGTTCCGGTTTTCCCACAGTCCATGTTTCTCTACCATACAATGCTGTACTCCAGACGTACATCCTCAGAAATTTCTTCCACAAATTATGGCCAGTATTTGATATTAATAGACGTCACTTGGCCAGAAATGCCTTTTTTGCCATAGCGAGTCTGCTTTTGATGTCCTCCTTGCTCCGTCCGTCATTGGTTATTTTACTGCCTAGCTAGCAGAATTCCTTAACTTCATTGACTTCGTGACCATCAATCCTGATGTTAAGTTTCTCGCTGTTCTCATTTCTACTACTTCTCATTACCTTCGTCTTTCTCCGATTTACTCTCAAACCATACTGTGCACTCATTAGACTGTTCCTTCCGTTCAGCAGATCATTTAAATCTTCTTCACTTTCACTCAGGACAGCAACGTCATCAGCGAATCGTATCATTGATATCCCTTCACCTTGTATTTTAATTCCACTCCTGAACCTTTCTTTTATTTCCATCATTGCTTCCTCGATGTACAGATTGAAGAGTAGGGGCGAAAGGCAACTGCCTTGTCTTACACCCTTCATAATACGAGCACTTCGTTCTTCATCGTCCTCTCATATTATTCCCTCTTGGTTGTTGTACTTACTGTATATGACCCGTCTCTCCCTATAGCTTACCCCTACTTTTTTCAGAATCTCGAACCGCTTGCACCATTTTATATTGTCGAACGCTTTTTCCAGGTCGACAAATCCTATGAAAGTGTGTCGATTTTTCTTTAGCCTTGCTTACATTATTAGCCGTAACGCCAGAATTGCCTCTCTCGTCCCTTTACTTTTCCTAAAGCCAAACTGATCGTCACCTAGCGGTTTGTCAATTTTCTTTTCCTTTCTTCTGTATATTATCCTTGTAAGAAGCTTCGATGCATGAGCTGTTAAGCTGATTGTGCGATAATTCTCGCACTTGCCAGCTCTTGCCGTCTTCGGAATTGTGTGGATGATGCTTTTCCGAAAGTCAGATGGTATGTCGCCAGACTCATATATTCTACACACCAACGTGAATAGTCGTTTTGTTGCCTCTTCCCCCAATGATTTTACAAATTCTGATGGAATGTTATCTATCCCTTCCCCCTTATTTGACCGTGAGACCTCCAATGCTCTTTTAAATTCCGATTCTAATACTGGATCCCCTATCTCTTCTAAATCGACTCCTGTTTCTTCTTCTATCACATCAGACAAATCTTCACCCTCATAGAGGCTTTCAATGTATTCTTTCCACCTATCTGCTCTCTCCTCTGCATTTAACAGTGGAATTCCCGTTGCACTCTTAACGTTACCACCGTTGCTTTTAATGTCACCAAAGGTTGTTTTGACTTTTCTGTATGCCGAGTCTGTCCTTCCGACAATCATATATTTTTCGAAGTCTTCACTTTTTTCCTGCAGCCATTTCGTCATAGCTTTCCTGCACTTCCTATTTATTTCATTCCTCAGCGACTTGTATATCTGTATTCCTGATTTTCCCGGAACATGTTTGTACTTCCTCCTTTCATCAATCAACCGAAGTATTTTTCTGTTACCCATGGTTTCTTCGCAGCTACCTTCGTTGTACCTATATTTTCCTTCCCAACTTCTGTGATGGCCCTTTTTAGAGATGTCCATTCCTCTTCAACTGTACTGCCTACTGCGCTATTCCTTATTGCTGTATCTATAGCGTTAGAGAACTTCAAACGTATCTCGTCATTCCTTAGTACTTCCGTATCCCACTTCTTTGCGTATTGATTCTTATTGTCTAATGTCTTGAACTTCAGCCTACTCTTCATCACTACTATATTGTGATCTGAGTCTATATCTGCTCCTGGATACGCCTTACAATCCAGTATCTGATTTCGGAATCTCTGTCTGACCATGATGTAATCTAATTGAAATCTTCCCGTATCTCCCGGCCTTTCCCAAGTATACCTCCTCCTCTTGTGATTCTTGAACAGGTTATTCGCTATTACTAGCTGAAACTTGTTACAGAACTCAATTAGTCTTTCTTCTCTCTCATTCCTTGTCCCAAGCCCATATTCTCCTGTAACCTTTTCTTCTACTCCTTCCCCTACAACTGCATTCCAGTCGCCCATGACTATTAGAGTTTTGTCCCCCTTTACATACTGCATTACCCTTTCAATATCTTCATACACTTTCTCTATATGTTCATCTTCAGCTTGCGACGTCGGCATGTATACCTGAACTATCGTTGTCGGTGTTGGTCTGCTGTTGATTCTGATTAGAACAACCCGGTCACTGAACTATTCACAGTAACACACCCTCTGCCTTACCTTCCTATTCATAACGAATGCTACACCTGTTATACCATTTTCTGCTGCTGTTGATATTACCCGATACTCATCTGACCAGAAATCCTTGTCCTCCTTCCACTTCACTTTACTGACCCCTACTATATCTAGATTGAGCCTTTGCATTTCCCTTTTCAGATTTTCTAGTTTCCCTACCACGTTCAAGCTTCTGACGTTCCACGCCCCGACTCGTAGAACGTTATCCTTTCGTTGATTACTCAATCTTTTTCTCATGGCAACCTCCCCCTTGGATGTACAGATTGAATAATATCGGGGACAGGCTATAACCCTGTCTCACTCCCTTCCCAACCACTGCCTCTCTTTCATGCCCCTCGACTCTTATATCCGCTATCCGGTTTCTGTACAAGTTGCAAACAGCGTTTCGCTCCCTGTATTTTTCCCCTTCTACCTTCAGAATTTCAAAGAGAGTTTTCCAGTCAGCATTATCAAAAGCTTTCTCTTAGTCTATAAATGCTATATACGTAGATTTGTCATTCCTTATGTTATATTCCAAGATAAGTCGTGGAGTCAGCATTGCCTCGCGTGTTCCTAAATTTCTCCAGGATCCAAACTGAACTTCGAAGAGGCCTGCTTTTTCCATTCTTCTATACTGAATTCGGGTTAGTATTTTGCAAACATTATAACTGATAGTTCGGTAATATTCACATCTGTCAGCAACTGGTTTCTTTAGAACTAGAATTACTACATTCTTCTTCAAGTCTGCGGGTATTTCTCCTGTCTCGTACACCATATGGCAGAGTGTTGTCAATTCTGGCTCGTCCAAGGCTATCAGTAGTTCTGATGGAACATCGTCTACACCCGGGTGTTGTTTGGACTGAGACATTTGAGGGCTCTATCAAATTCTTCTCGCAGTTTCATATCTCGCATCTCATCTTCACATAGGCTACGTCCACTTTCCTTTCAATGGCATTGCCTTCTCTCCCATGTATAGACGGTCTATATCATCCATCCACATTTCACGTTTCCCTTATTTACTAAGGAATTGGTTTCCACCTGAGCTCTTGACATTCATACAGCTGCTTCTCTTCTTTCCAAAGGCTTGTTTGATTTTCCTAGGGGCAGTATCTATCTTCCCCCAATGAAATATATTTCTAAAACCTTATATTTATCCTCTAGCCATCCTTGCTTAACTATTTTGGACTTCTATCAGTCTCATTTTTTTCGTTTGTATTCCCTTTTGCCTGCTTGATTTTGTACATATCTAATTTTCTCCTTTCATCAATTAAATTCAGTATCTGTTATGTTATCCAAGGATTTTTACTAGGCCATGTATTTTTCCCTACTTTGTCCTCTGCTGCCTTCCATATTTCATCTCTTAAAGCTACCCATTCGTCTTCTGCTGTATTCCTTTCCCCTATTCTAGTCAACTGTTACCTAATTCTTCCTCTGAAACTATCAGCAACCTCTATTTCTTTCAATTTATCCGGGTCCCATCTCCTTAATTTCCTACCTTTTTGCATTTTCTTCGGATTTAATCTACATTTCATAACCAATATATTGTTCTAGGAGTCCACATTGACTCTGTATATGCCTTAGAATTTAAAATCTGGTTCCTAAATCTCTGTCTAACCACTATATAATCAATATAAAACTTTCCAGTGTGTCAAGGTGTCCTCCACGGGTACAGACTTCTTTTATGATTCGTAAGCCAAGGTTAGCTATGATTAAATTATTCTCTGTGCAAAATACACTCCTGGAAATGGAAAAAAGAACACATTGACACCGGTGTGTCAGACCCACCATACTTGCTCCGGACACTGCGAGAGGGCTGTACAAGCAATGATCACACGCACGGCACAGCGGACACACCAGGAACCGCGGTGTTAGCCGTCGAATGGCGCTAGCTGCGCAGCATTTGTGCACCGCCGCCGTCAGTGTCAGCCAGTTTTCCGTGGCATACGGAGCTCCATCGCAGTCCTTAACACTGGTAGCATGCCGCGACAGCGTAGACGTGAACCGTATGTGCAGTTGACGGACTTTGAGCGAGGGCGTATAGTGGGCATGCGGGAGGCCGGGTGGACGTACCGCCGAATTGCTCAACACGTGGGGCGTGAGGTCTCCACAGTACATCGATGTTGTCGCCAGTGGTCGGCGGAAGGTGCACGTGCCCGTCGACCTGGGACCGGACCGCAGCGACGCACGGATGCACGCCAAGACCGTAGGATCCTACGCAGTGCCGCAGGGGACCGCACCGCCACTTCCCAGCAAATTAGGGACACTGTTGCTCCTGGGGTATCGGCGAGGACCATTCGCAACCGTCTCCATGAAGCTGGGCTACGGTCCCGCACACCATTAGGCCGTCTTCCGCTCACGCCCCAACATCGTGCAGCCCGCCTCCAGTGGTGTCGCGACAGGCGTGAATGGAGGGACGAATAGAGACGTGTCGTCTTCAGCGATGAGAGTCGCTTCTGCCTTGGTGCCAATGATGGTCGTATGCGTGTTTGGCGCCGTGCAGGTGAGCGCCACAATCAGGACTGCATACGACCGAGGCACACAGGGCCAACACCCGGCATCATGGTGTGGGGAGCGATCTCCTACACTGGCCGTACACCACTGGTGATCGTCGAGGGGACACTGAATAGTGCACGGTACATCCAAACCGTCATCGAACCCATCGTTCTACCAATCCTAGACCGGCAAGGGAACTTGCTGTTCCAACAGGACAAAGCACGTCCGCATGTATCCCGTGCCACCCAACGTGCTCTAGAGGGTGTAAGTCAACTACCCTGGCCAGCAAGATCTCCGGATCTCTCCCCCATTGAGCATGTTTGGGACTGGATGAAGCGTCGTCTCACGCGGTCTGCACGTTCAGCACGAACGCTGGTCCAACTGAGGCGCCAGATGGAAATGGCATGGCAAGCCGTTTCACAGGACTACATCCAGCATCTCTACGATCGTCTCCATGGGAGAATAGCAGCCTGCATTGCTGCGAAAGGTGGATATACACTGTACTAGTGCCGACATTGTGCATGCTCTGTTGCCTGTGTCTATGTGCCTGTGGTTCTGTCAGTGTGATCATGTGATGTATCTGACCCCAGGAATGTGTCAATAAAGTTTCCCCTTCCTGGGACAATGAATTCACGGTGTTCTTATTTCAATTTCCAGGAGTGTAAATACCTGGGGACTTCATCTTTCATTACTTTCTCCCAGTCCATAATCACCTACTAATTTTCCTTCTTTTCCTTTTACTGCTATCAAATTCCAATCCCCCACCACAATTAAATTATCGTCTCCATTTACTATCTAAATCCTTTATTTTATCTCGTCATACATTTCTTCAATCTCTTCATCATCTACGGTGCTAGTTGGCATATGAACTTGTCCTTCTGTTGTAGACGTGGGTTTCGATTCTCCCCTGGCTACGATGAGAGTTCACAATGCTGTTCATAGTAACTTACCCGCGTTCTTATTTTCTTATTCATTATTTAACCGACTCCTTCATCACCCTATTTGACTTTTTATTTGCAATACAGTATTCACCTGACCTTAAGCCGTGATCCTCCTGTCACCAAACTTCATTCATTACCACTGTACCTAACTTCAGCCTTTCCGTTTTCCTTTTAACATTTTCTAACATACCTACCCAATGAAGGAGTCTAACTATCCACGCTTCGATCAGTAGAGGGCCAGTTTTTTACTTTCTTTCCTCCTGATGACGATATATACCTGAGCAGTACCCACCCGGAGATCCGAATTAAAGACAATGTTACCTGTGGAATATTTTACTCAAGAGGGTGCTATCATCATTTAACATACATCAGAGATTTATGCCCTCTGGAAAAATTACGGCAGTGATTTCCGTTGCTTTCAGCCGTTCGCAGTACCAGCACAGCGAAGACGTTTTGGTTGATAGTACAAGGCTAGACCAGTCTATCATCCAGACTGTGCCCTGAAGCTACTTAAATGTCTGGTACCCCTCTCCAGGAACCACGCGTTTGTCTTGCCGCTCAACAGAAGCGCTCCTTTGTGGCTGCACCAACCGTAGGTCTGTCTGTATCGCTGAGGCACGCAAGCCATCGACGGCCGAGTCCATGTTTCAGGCAACATACGGGGAAAGAACTATACTTACCTAAGTCTCCCTCACATGATAAAAGACCCTAATCACAATATTCAATTTTGTGCGGCACTGTGGGCTAGTTGACTGAGAGTAATATGTTCTGTTACCTCGCGGAAATTTTTTTTAACATGCACACAGTGGCACTTTTCATTAGCAAAGTGTGACTGGTACCTCATACGTTTATCTGTTGAGTGTAGTTGAATGTGTTCACTGCATTTAATGTTGGCTTTCTGATTTATACTGTTGATGAATATCAGAGACAAGGTAGATAGTGTGTATGATGGCACCACATAACCCACGTCTCTCGAATTACCTAGAAATGACAAACCGAACTCAATGACTTGATCCACGGACCGTCTACCATTAACAGTGCCCCACATCCACATTCCACTCTCCTCGCTTCTATAGCAAACATCCTCAGTCCATTTAATTTCCTACATTCTTCTGTAGCACCACATATGAACTACTTCGATTCTCCTGTTTTTCACAGTCCATGTTTCACTACCATACAATACTGTGCTCCAAACGTAAGTTCTCCGAAATTCTTTCCTTGACCAGGAAGGCCCTCCCTGCCAGTGTTAGTCTGCTTCTTATGTCCTACTTGTTCCGTTCTTCCCGGATTATTTTGCTATCTAGGGAGCAGAATTCCGTAACTTTATCTACTTCCTGACTATCAATCCTGATGTTTTGTAGGTATTCTCTTTTTTGCTACTTCGCATTACTTTCGTCTCTCTTCGATTCAGTCCGCAGCTAGTGGTCGTGCGGTAGCGTTCTCGCTTCCCGCGCCCGGGATCCCGGGCTCGATTCCCGGCGGGCTCATGGATTTTCTCTGCCTCGTGATGACTGGGTGTTGTGTGATGTCCTTATGTTAGTTAGGTTTAAGTAGTTCTAGGGGACTGATGACCATAGTGCTCAGAGCCATTTGAACCATTTCTCTTCGATTCACGCTCAATTCATGTCTGTACGCAGTTTCCTACGGAGGCTGATATCGCACTCCAATAAGTTAAATTAGCAATAAGGTGATTAGGAACAGTGTGACAAAAGGGTTCAGCAAGTATAGCAGTCAAAGAACAATTTGTGAAATCAAAGAAGCACACTCTTCTAATGGGGCAGGTACCATTGCTGGTCGCTTTATTGTGACTTTGTGTTTTAACATTAAAAATCACTTTACCGGAGACGGTTTCAGGAAAATTTTGTGATAAGAGGAAAGAAGAGAAGTGGCAGGGTGTAGCAAAAGTTCGTTAACGTTGCATTTCATATTTTATTCTCTAGTCGAATGACGGGCGTGACTGTCTGTATTGTCAAAGTTACCGTTTGCACGACACGGAAATTGACGGGCACTTTAGTTATTGAGGTACGCTGTAGTTTATTAGCAGATGCGCAGGAGAGGCGAGGGTGCTTTGAAGAGTTTGGCTGAGAGGAGCAGTTCCGCTAGGTTGAAAGAGATGCTTGTGATGCGCAAAATTAAAAGTTAAAACAAAACGGGGAGCTCAGGAAGGAGCTCATTTCCTGCGTCAAAGGCAGCACCCCGCTCCTGATTAGCCGTGAGCGTCCGCGGCTGCTCTGTCGCAGTGCTGCACTCGCCGCCTGCCTGCTGCTGCTGTCCTCTGCTGCGGCCCCAGCAGTGACAAAGCGCCTCGCTCCCCCCACCCCCCTCCAATCCCCCACCCCGCCACTCTCCTCCAAACAAACGTCATAGTCCACTCAGTTGCTCCCACACGTCCTGCTGCAACGTATGATACTCACAGCAAACACAGTACAATGATTACACTTTGCATTCTTTGATTCATATCTCCTCTGTTCCCTCTGATGCTATTCTTACTAAACTATCCAACTGATGTATTACAGAAACAGCAAGGAACCACTAATTATAAAGCTGTTTGTTTAACACATTTATTGTTCCGCCGCGTTAAATGTTTCCAACACTTGTTCATCATCAGATTACTGCATTACAGGATGAACTGCTAATCAGATGATTGTTATTTTGCTTGCCACGATGCCATACCATGTAAGAGTGTTAACATAAATTTTCGTAAAGGAAAGCCGGCCGGGGTGGCCGAGCTGTTCTAGGCGCTACAGTCTGGAACCGCGCGACCGCAACGGCCACAGGTTCGAATTCTGCATCGGGCATGGATGTGTGTGATGTCCTTAGGTTAGTTAGCTTTAATTAGTTCTATGTTCTAGGGGACTGATGACCTCAGAACTTTAAGTCCCATAGTGCTCAGTAAAGGAAACAAAGATAAACAAAATTTGGAAATTGTAGAATGACTGTTTAGCGCTTCTACACAAAATGAATGTGTCTTGAAACTTTGAAGGTTGGAGTTTTCTTGTTATTTTGCGTTCAAATGGTTCACTTAGCTCTGAGCACTATGGGACTTAACATCTGAGGTCAACAGTCCCCTATACTTAGAACTAATCAAACCTAATTAACCTAAGAACATCACACACACCCATGCCCGAGGCAGGATTCGAACCTACGACCGTAGCAGCAGCGCGGTTCCGGACTGAAGCGCCTAGAACCGCTCTGTCACAATGGCCGGCTTATTTTCCGTGTACCGCGTGCTAGTTACATGGCAAACGTGTCCTCGTGTTATAAGCACAATCACGTAAACACTGAGTAAATATTTCGTGACAATATTAACCGTTTCCAAACGAACAGTTTGATTTCACATACACTTAACGTTTTTTGCGTGTACTGATAGCGAAAAGGAAGACACAAAGCAGATATGTACAATGTTTACATTAGGCGTCTGAGATGAGGTGAAAGATATGGCATTAACATCGATATGTTTTCGGCAATAATATATAAATAATCGATGTGGAGCAAAACGTTATTAAGCATAGTTATGCTTTAAAAATACATACGAAGTAACGGTTTAAATAAAAATATCTCTTAAGTTTAACATATGTCTCATTCATAATTTATTAGAAACATATGAGGCATGTCGATGCAGTTGAGTATGCACTGATATGATAGTTCCTGGCAGATTAAAACTGTGTGCCGTACCGAGACTCGAACTCGGGGCTTTTGCTTTTAGCGGAAAACTGCTGTACCGTCTGAGCTACTGAAGCACAACCCAGACCACCTCCTCAAAATGGGTTCAAATGGCTCTGAGCACTATGGGACTTAACTTCTGAGGTCATCAGTCCCCTAGAACTTAGAACTACTTAAACGTAACTAACCTAAGGACATCACACACATCCATTCCCGATGCGGGATTCGAACCTGCGACCGTAGCGGTTGCGCAGTTCCAGACTGTAGCGCCTAGAACCGCTCGGCCACCCCGGCCGGCTCCACCTCCTCACAGCTTTTCTTCTGCCAGTACCTCGTCTCCTACCTTCCAAACATCACAGAAGCTCTCCTGCGAACATTGCCGAACTAGCACTCCTGGAAGAAAGAATGTTCCGGACACATGGCTTAGCCACATCCTGGGGATGCGTGAAATTTTGGAAGGTAGGAGACGAGTTACTGGCAGAAGTACAACTGAGACGAGGCGGCGTCACTCATGCTTGGGTATCTCAGACGGTAGCGCACGTGCCCGTGAAACGCGGAGGTCCCGAGTTCGAGTCTCGGTCCGTCATATAGCTTTAAGCTGCGAGGAAGTTTTATGTGAGGCATGTATTAGTTTTAATGGTTTGAAAATAACAGCCAACGACTTGTCAAATAAAGATTTGACAGTTTTATAACTGTATTCTTCATAAGATATTGTACATAAAATTGCACATTATCTACGTCCAGTGTGGGAGTCGTTGACTCTGTCTGGTACATGTGAGTGTCATCCACCAATAAAACATCTAATTAAAGGTAGGAGCTCTCTACTGCTTAAATACTACACATTTCATAATTGATCCAACAACGTGTAGCGTGCTACTTGAAAGATTTGTATATATATGACATTTAAATATAAGACACAACCTCAAATACTAAAGAGCGCAAGTAAGCGCGTACAGTGCTAGTGTCAGGCGCCAACTAGCTCGTCTCTGGTACGTGGTGCTCCTGCACTTCTTGTGTGTGTGGAGCTTCAACGGGCAGCGTGTGTGATTTCACAAGTACCTGTTCATTACTAAAATTAATGTATGAATTAAACGTTGAAAGGGGGAGCGGCTGGTCCCGGCGGATGTTCGAGTCCTCTCTCGGGCATGGGTGTGTGTGTTTTCATAAAGCCTATAAAGAGCCCACAGTTTCAGGTAAACATGGCAAACTCTTTACAATATTACAAAAACGCTCGAGAAACATTTGTGAAAACGCAACGGTAGCGAGCGTAAGTGTCATAGCAAACACGCTTGAAGAAAATATTATCAGTGTACACGAGACGCAATACTTGACGTATTAAATTGACTTTTGACGTGATGGAATACTGTAAAAGGGTACAGTGTGGCTGAGAAAGTGCAAATCTTAAAAGACAACGGCGAATGGGGATCAGAGAAGGCGCGAGTAGGAAAGGGGTGGTAGATCATCACTTCTGAAGCATTATGCCAAAGGAAGTGGTTCACAATTAAGCGTGCTATATGAAAAAACATATTAGAAGGGGCTGGGTTATAAATTAACCAGTAAAATAATGAACAAAACACTATAAGCAGTGTATATATGCCTTGGAATCATGATGCCTTTCACGAAATCTGTGATTGCAAGTTGAAGCTGATCATTTAAAAAGCAAACATCATTTCCTTTTAAGTGTTTGAAATTTTTGCGTTCTTCCCATTAATTTAATATATGCCCTTTTACTTCCTTGTGTAAGATTACGATACCCTCACGTCTAAAGAGTTTGATTACAATGGATTCCTCGCAGGAGTCTGAAAATTTACCGGATATCCAAACCTAGCGAGACCAAGTAATGTGTCACCTGCCGCTGTTTGCGTTGTGTCTGTTTATAGTTCGACGTTATTTTGGCTTCGCTGCCCGTAACCCTACGAGGTTCTTCGATTCCGGTCGAACCTATGCAGAGCCGTCCGGCCGTCTCTTAAAAGAGTGGCACTCATCTCACCAGGAAGCAATCTGCCTTAAAAATTGGCCATGGCATTTTTGAACGGATGCTGTAGTGGCGTTGTGGATATTCTTTGTGATATGATCCACCTAAGTCTTGAGGATGTTATGTCTTTAGATAACAGACAGATGGCTGTGCAACGTCCTGTTCATCTCTCTGAGCATCCATCGTGACGGCTTGTTTCAGGCACTACTTTCTGTGTTACTATATCCTGATCTGGAAGCGGCCACTACAATGCCTATTGTTGACCACATTCGTATGTGCAGTATGGGCGAGGGCTGGAGAGCTTATCGGAAACCTAATGGTGGAGAACGACCCCATGCCAGTGCTCTGTCCTCTGTCATAAGACAAAGTTCCTTTGTCGACAAGATGTTCTCATCAGCTCTACTGCAGAAATAAGTGGCATTAGAATGCCACAGAACTCGATGTGCATTAAAAATCCCCTCCTATCAAGTAGCTGTGTAATGACGTTGACAATGCCCGCATCTCGTGGTCGTGCGGTAGCGTTCTCGCTTCCCACGCCCGGGTTCCCGGGTTCGATTCCCGGCTGGGTCAGGGATTTTCTCTGCCTCGTGATGGCTGGGTGCTGTGTGCTGTCCTTAGGTTAGTTAGGTTTAAGTAGTTCTAGGGGACTGATGACCATAGATGTTAAGTCCCATAGTGCTCAGAGCCACTTGAACCATTTTTGAACGTTGGCAAGAGCCTCCTGATTCACTTTTGGGACTGGTAAAGAGAAACTGTAGTGACCCCACGGTACATGTATACTTCACAGT
Source organism: Schistocerca piceifrons (assembly GCF_021461385.2). NCBI lineage: Eukaryota > Metazoa > Arthropoda > Insecta > Orthoptera > Acrididae > Schistocerca > Schistocerca piceifrons. The sequence goes on from NC_060144.1 coordinate 281,066,732, forward strand.
ATGTTGGCGGTAAGGGGGATAGAACAGTGGAATGGAACATCTAAGAAGATGGCCATTCCACCTTTAGCTCTTTACTGTAGTCATCCTCTCTGCGGAGGGTACATCCACTGAGCACAGGGGTTAGCACGCTTAAAGCATCTCTCTTAAAGACAAAGCACAACTGTGCCATCACTCTTCTTTCACAAGAGCACTTAATCAGCCAGTGTTCCATTGTAGTGGAGGTGTCATTTTCTCGGCAAGGCTTTTCTTTCTCCCTGTCACTCAGCAGAGGCGGGAACCTCGTGATAGCAGAGGGTTTAGTTAAGGGGTCGATGGTTGTGTAATGTAGACTTCACAGCCCATAGTCTCAGAAACCGAAAAATTTTAACCATCAGACGGAACTAGTTTTATCTGGTCTGATGACTTACGTCTTGTTTTTTATGTCATTGACAGTTTCCATTATTCCGCCGTAGGTGACCCCAAGCGAGGTTGAGAAAGGAGGAGTGGGAGGAGTAAAATCTCGTTAAAAACCTTGGTTAACACGAGCAAAGTGATAGTACCTGGTAACGTTCGCTTGCCAGAGTATTGGGTAGACTTCAACGGATTGAAGGTACAGATAGAGACCATCGCAAATGACAGAGGTGGTGGATGAAGCAACCGTGCTCTTAGGGGTAATACAGAAGCGATGGGTAAAGGGACCTTAGCCGCAATCAATGAAGCCCTCAAGGGCGAGGGTATGCCTGAAGGAAAGCCCCCTGGTCCTCCTGATTAAGGGTTCTGCTATAGGTCGGCTCCCTGTATGGGTTATAGAGTTAACGCTGTATGTCTCAAAAAGAAAAAATGGTGGCTCACTTGGAAATCAACAATGGCTTCGTAAAATAACTATTCTAACTGGACCGTGGAACATTCACGGGTTGTACAGTAGCAAGCAGATACTTTAGTTTTGGCAGATAAGAAGAAGAGAGTTAGCGTCAGTGAAAATATGGATGGTAGGCAATGAAAAACCTCGTAAATAAATTTTCTTAAATTTTATAGGAGAAGAAAAAATGATTACTTAGAAAATATATAATGTGATACGGATAACGTTGTAAATATTTAGTAGATGCATTGTTATTGACATGTTACAAAAATCCATGTACTCTCAGATCTCTCTTTGATAATGGATTTACTAGTCACTAATCACTAGAATCTAGATATAGTAGGGGTCAGTGAAGTGAAGTGGAAGGAAGACAAGGATTTCTGGTCAGATGAGTATCGAGTAATATCAACAGCAGCAGAAAATGGTATAACAGGTGTAGCATTCGTTACGAATAGGAAAGTAGGGCAGAGTGTGTGTTACTGTGAACAGTTCAGTGACCGGGTTGTTCTAATCAGAATCGACAGCAGACCAACACCGACAACGATAGTTCAGGTATACATGCCGACGTCGCAAGCTGAAGATGAACAGATAGAGAAAGTGTATGAGGATATTGAAAGGGTAATGCAGTATGTAGAGGGGCACGAAAATCTAATAGTCATGGGCGACTGGAATGCAGTTGTAGGGGAAGGAGTAGAAGAAAAGGTTACAGGAGAATATGGGCTTGGGACAAGGAATGAGAGAGAAGAAAGACTAATTGAGTTCTGTAACAAGTTTCAGCTAGTAATAGCGAATACTCTGTTCAAGAATCACAAGAGGAGGCGGTATACTTGGAAAAGGCCGGGAGATGCGGGAATATTTCAATTAGATTACATCATGGTCAGACAGAGATTCCGAAATCAGATACTGGATTGTAAGGCGTATCCAGGAGCAGATGTAGACTCAGACCACAATATAGTAGTGATGAAGAGTAGGCTGAAGTTCAAGACATTAGACAATAAGAATCAATACGCAAAGAAGTGGGATACGGAAGTACTAAGGAATGACGAGATACGTTTGAAGTTCTCTAACGCTATAGATACAGCAATAAGGAGTAGCGCAGTACTCAGTACAGTTGAAGAGGAATGGACATCTCTAAATAGGGCCATCACAGATGTTGGGAAGGAAAACATAGGTACAAAGAAGGTAGCTGCGAAGAAACCACGGATAACAGAAGAAATACTTCAGTTGATTGATGAAAGGAGGAAGTACAAACACGTTCCGGGGAAATCAGGAATACAGAAATACAAGTCGCTGAGGAATGAAATAAATAGGAAGTGCAGGGAAGCTAAGACGAAATGGCTGCAGGAAAAATGTGAAGACATCGAAAAAGATATGATTGTCGGAAGGACAGACTCAGCATACAGGAAAGTCAAAACAACCTTTGGTGACATTAAAAGCAACGATGGTAACATTAAGAGTGCAACGGGAATTTCACTGTTAAATGCAGAGGAGAGAGCAGGTAGGTGGAAAGAATACATTGAAAGCCTCTATGAGGGTTAAGATTTGTCTGATGCGATAGAAGAAGAAACAGGAGTCGATTTAGAAGAGACAGGAGATCCAGTATTAGAATCGGAATTTAAAAGAGCTTTGGATGACTTGCGGTCAAATAAGGCAGAAGGGATAGATAACATTCCAACAGAATTTCTAAAATCATTGGGGGAAGTGGCAACAAAACGACTATTCGCGTTGATGTGTAGAATATATGAGTCTGGCGACATACCATCTGACTTTCGGAAAAGCATCATCCACACAATTCCGAAGACTGCAAGAGCTGACAAGTGCGAGAATTATCGCACAATCAGCTAAACAACTCATGCATCGAAGCTGCTTACAAGAATAATATACAGAAGAATGGAAAAGAAAATTGAGAATGCGCTAGGTGACGATCAGTTTGGCTTTAGGAAAAGTAAAGGGACGAGAGAGGCAATACTGACGTTACGGCTAATAATGGAAGCAAGGCTAAAGAAAAATCGAGACACTTTCATAAGATTTGTCGACCTGGAAAAAGCGTCCGACAATATTAAATGGTGGAAGCTGTTCGAGATTCTGAAAAAAGTAGGGGTAAGCTGTAGGGAGAGACGGGTCATAAACAATATGTACAACAACCAAGAGGGAATAATAAGAGTAGACGATCAAGAACGAGGTGCTCGTATTAAGAAGGGTGTAAGACAAGGGTGTAGCCTTTCGCCCCTACTCTTCGATCTGTACATCGAGGAAACAATGATGGAAATAAAAGAAAGGTTCAGGAGTGGAATTAAAATACAAGGTGAAAGGATATCAATGATACGATTCGCTGATGACATTGCTATCCTGAGTGAAAATGAAGAAGAATTAAATGATCTGCTGAACGGAATGAACAGTCTAATGAGTACACAGTATGGTTTGAGAGTAAATCGGAGAAAGACGAAGGTAATGAGAAGTAGTAGAAATGAGAACAACGACAAACTTAACATCAGGATTGATGGTCACGAAGTCAATGAAGTTAAGGAATTCTGTTAGCTAGGCAGTAAAATAACCAATGACGGACGGAGCAAGGAGGACATCAAAAGCAGACTCGCTATGGCAAAAAAGGCATTTCTGGCCAAGAGAAGTCTACTAATATCAAATACCGGCCTTAATTTGAGGAAGAAATTTCTGAGGATGTCCTAATATCAAATACCGGCCTTAATTTGAGGAAGAAATTTCTGAGGATGTACGTCTGGAGTACAGCATTGTATGGTAGTGAAACATGGACTGTGGGAAAACCGGAACTCAAGAGAATCGAAGCAACTGAGATGTGTTGCTATAGACGAATGTTGAAAATTAGGTGGACTGATAAGGGAAGGAATGAGGAGGTTCTACGCAGAATCGGAGAGGAAAGGAATATGTGGAAAACACTGATAAGGAGAAGGGACAGGATGATAGGACATTTGCTAAGACATGAGGGAATTACTTCCATGGTACTAGAGGGAGCTGTAGAGGGCAAAAACTGTAGAGGAAGACAGAGATTGGAATACGTCAAGCAAATAATTGAGGACGTAGGTTGCAAGTGCTACTCTGTGATGAAGAGGTTAGCACAGGAAAGGAATTCGTGACGGGCCGCATCAAACCAGTCAGTAGACTAATGACCAAAAAAAAAAAAGTAAGAAAGGGATCAGAAGAGATCCGACTAATTACCAAGGAATAAGAGTAATGTAATGCCTTCAGTGATGGCTTCTTGGATAGCATAGTAATGATAAAATTAGAATGGTTGTGAACATCATTACATTTCACGAACAGCCGTGTTTTACTGCTGAGAAAATCTGTGTTGATAACATCTTTTGTGTCTGCCCGATGTGTAAGAAAATGATGGCAAAAAATCAAAATCTCCATTCAGTGTTGATTGATTTAGAAAAGTCACATGATTCTGTAGTGACGGAACAAGCGCTGTATCATTCGAGAGACACAGAGGCGGGAGAGTGTGCTAGGAGTTACCCCAGTTCACTGCTACTAGCACCACTCACCATAACCCATTTGTACGTAGCACGCAAGTCTTTCCTTCTTTCTTTTCTTAGCCCTTATCCTGCGTCATGCGGGGTCACCCTGGTTATTACAAGTTGGGCTGTGTTAGTTGTAGAGGGTGGCTGGATGCCCTTCTTGCCACCACCCAGAACCCACCAGGACGTAAGTAGTGTACCCCCAGCTGTTTGCATCTAGTGTAAGCCATGAAATAGTCAAAACGTCTGCAAATGTCTGTGAGTTGTGTAACTCAGGCAGACTATAGGGACCAGACCGGTATTCACTTAGCAGGATGGGGAAAACTACCTAAAAACCACATCCAGGCTGCCCGGAACTCTAGTCCTCGTCTTTAGTCCGCCGGGCGGATTCGAACCAGGGCTGGCGCGTACCTAGCTGAGTTAAGGAAGCAGCGCATTAGTGCTTTTGGCTGCCCTGGCGGGTTTGTCAGCAGTATACATATATTGCACCATAATTTAAGAACGAAATTAAGAATTAAAGTTGCTTTCCCAAACTCTGTCACATATGCTTCAGTATATTAATGTTTCAATTGTCAAATCTCAGAGTGAATATCTTTCCCTCAATACTTGTTTTTCAATAAAAAACAAGTAGCACTAAATAATAGAGCAAGAATGCCAAAATTTGGTCAGAACGTGCAAATGTATATCATAATTAACTGTTAGAAGTTTCATCTTGAATGGAGCATTATTTTGTTAAAAATAGGTGTTTTTACAAAAAAAATTAAAAGCGCTAAATATTAGACTTAGAAATATGAAAATTCGTATGAAACTTCAGTTCGACATAAAACCAGAAACTACATGACTCTATTAAGCTACCTCTAATAGTTTTCGAGTAATTTATGGAAATCTAAATTTGGAACAAAAACTTTTTTTTTGTAATAGATTAAGTATCATTTATATTAATGATGGAAAGTTTTGATTACAGCACCCGATGAAACTCATTAAATAATAGAACCGTAACAAGTTCCAAGACTTTGATGCAGATATCAATCAATACAACGTCTGTTAAAGTTGTAGTTCAGAGATAATGTTTTGCTGTCAGTTCCGTTCTAAAAATTCTAGACGGAAAAGATTAAATGCAGGCGAGCTAAAACGTTTTAGGTGATTAAAGCCTATTTAACTCCACACATACAAAAATTACGAAGATTCTAAATTTATTCACCACAGTGTTATAAAATATTATGTGTCCGAGAAAGCGACAATTTGGAGTCGACTACCGGGGAGAGCGGATGACGGCGTGTGTTCCCTTGGCCGTCCGCTGCGCCCGTATTTAAATATGGCCTGAGACGGAGTGACGAGACACCATTTCGCACACAGCTACCATACGGTCCACGTCAGTCAAACGCTGGCATACGCGCTGCCTCGGGTGACGGCACAGACTGACTGCAACTAAACTCAAGTTTTCGGAACAAATAGTAAGTGAAATCGCGAGGACTGTACGCCGTCTTGGATCGCTTAGATTTCGCTGAAGTAATTGTTAGCGTGCTGACCGTAATGTTAAAAGAACCGCGCGGTAGGTGGTGATATTATTTTTCCAATTTTGAGGCGAGCAATTAACTTAGATTATTAGATCTCAGGGCGAAAGACCATTTATTGGGAACTTACCGTACAGGTTCCCTCTGAACTCCTCATAGTGCTGTTTATGTTAAACATCGTTACTCTTCTTATCATCAGGAATATCACTATGTTGTACTTGTAAAAGTTACCAAATATACCTATCAATTAATACTCAAAATTTTCATTTATAATCAATCATAGATCCCAATCGTGCTGAGTAAATAGAGAGTAGAAACATTTCTTTCAGACAAGAAAAACAAGATTTTGGACTTGCGGATTGGAAACTATGGTCACTATGTTCATCTCTTTCTGGCTGACAACAAAAATAGTTTTCAGGCTCTCGTAAAAGAAGGCGCCGCCGTCCCACACTGTGATAAGGAAGTTATTACAGAAAGAAATGGAGACGGTCTGAGCGGATAACGCATCAACAGAATGCTGGGTAGCTGTGAAGGTTGGTTGTAAGGTATCAGAATGTTTTCAACAAATAAAGAATTATGACGAGTATTTTCTTTGCCTCCAAACCTATTTAAGTTGTAATTAGAAGTTGTTCTTCGGTTCTGCACCAGACAATGTAGAAGTTAGGGTGTCGTATTGTAGCGTCATTATTTACATTCGTTACTATTTGCTGGCGATCAAGTGTTTATGGCCCTGGATAAGGGTCATTCTAGGTGTCAAATGATAAACTTAATGAATGCTTATAAACAATGAGGTCAAACAGTCAATGTGGATAAAACACAGTACCTTCTTCTTGAAAGTTGACAAGGTGAGGATTTGGATATTTAGTTTGGGAGGGTAAGAAATGTGAAAGTGTTCAAGAATCTGGGTACACTAACCGATATGTCTGGCCAGTGTGAAGTGGACTTATTACACTTTAAAAGTGAAATTGGGATAGCTATTAGATCGTTAAGACGTATCTTTTGGAGTTGGCACATATCCAGACCACAAAGAAAGTAGTTCTAGGTACTGTGCTTTAAGGCATTCTGATATTTCGCTCAGTGCGTTAGACACTGAACAAAAAACAAAAGAGGAACAGTGAGGCTGTCGAAATGGACGGATTATGGTTGAGTATTAGTTCGATCCACTTGGATCGACTGAGATATGAAAATGTGAGAATGTAGATGGATGTGGTGGATCCATTCACAGTCAGGATTGATGCTCGAGCACTAAGATATTGTGGATATGTCCGATGGATGGAGAAACAACGATGGCACAGCGTTTCGTCTGCTGGTGTCCGCTAGGCAGAAGGATCCAAGGCCATGTGGAGTAGAACTACAGTCAAAGAAAGAAGTAAGTATTTATGACCTTAAGGTGTTTAATAAAACATGTCTTCCAATGCAGATTGTATACCAGCTAGATTCCTGTCAGGGTACGCTGATACTATGGTTCTATACCTAGTAATCGTATAAAACATCTCGTTCGACGAATGCTCCATACCAAAACACTAGAAAGTTGCTCAGGTCACACCATTTCTCAAGATAAGAAACTAGAGTAATCCGCTGAATTCCAGACCCAAATCACTCTAAACTGTATATTGCCCTACAATTCGATAGCTACGTCAGCACCAATGTTGAAGGATGGCAAGCACACACCATATCCTATAGGTATCACAACATTGTGGCGTCAAAACTAATCTTGGTCTCTATGACCTCGTTGCTTCATCTAAATCTTCATCTGCATACATACTCCACAAGCCACTGTACTGTGTATGGCAGATGATACCCTGTACCACTACTAGTCATATAACATACGAGCGACTCTGCAATTGTTTTCCACAAATTACTTACTCCTCCTAGATCCTAACGTTAGTGCATCAGCTAATACGTGACATTACTGCTGCTGCTGTCTTGTTAGCCCATTGCCACATACTCACTTTAAACCAAATGGCCTGCAAATTCAATAGCACACCAAACTGGATCGCCAAACTCACTGCAATGCTGCAGGCCATACACATAACAGTTTTTATCAAATTTGAGAAACATAATATGAAAAACAGCAACCAAAAATCGTAACACGTGATATTTTCTAGAGCAGCTTTTCTTCAGTTATCTTTTAATCCTCCACCGTCTGACTGGTGATGCGGCCTGCAGAGATTTTCTCTTCTGCGACCACCTCACCATCTTAGAATAGCACATGCAGCTTACATCCATTAAATACGAGGGCATGCTGAAAACTAATGCCTACGAATTTTTTATGTGAAAATTGTGAAACTTCTTTACATAAAACAAATGTTACTAGAATGAAATTTTCACTCTACAGCGGGGTGTGCGCTGATATGAAACTTCCTGGCAGATTAAAACTGTGTGCCGGACCGAGACTCGAAATCGGGACCTTTGCCTTTCGCGGGCAAGTGCTCTATCGACTGAGCTCCCCAAGCACGACTCACGGCACGTCCTCAAAGCTTTACTTCTGCCAATACCTCGCTTCCTACCTTCCAAACTACAGAAGCTCTCCTCCGAACCTTGCAGAAGGTAGGAGACGAGGTACTGGCAGAAGTAAAACTGTGAAGACGGGGAGTGAGTCGTGATTGGGTAGCTCAGTCGGTAGAGCACTTGCCCGCGAAAGGCAAAAGTCCCGAGTTCGAGTCTCGGTCCGGCACACAGTTTTAATCTGCCAGGAAGTTTCATATCAGCGCACACTCCGCTGTAGAGTGAAAATTTCATTCTAGAAACATCCCCCAGGCTGTGGCTAAGCCATGTCTCCGCAATATCCTTTCTTTCACGAGTGCTAGTTCTGCAAGTTCATTATCTTCCAAAATTTGAAAATTAATCGCATCTGAATAAATTGTGTTACTGTGTTCAACAGATCAGACCATTCTATGTCCCATTAGTTTCAAGTTCCATTAACCAAAATGTTTTATGTAAAAGTGGACTGATCCAAAACACAAGATGCACATTTTTTACAAAACTAGAGTCCTAACAGGAGTAGGAAAGTTGGACGATGCAAGATAAAAATGTCACAGTGGAGATATAAACTGACACTACTACATACCTCAGATTTAACGTCTGAAAAAATGGAGTGATAACACCCTGAACTCCAAACTATCATTCAATGATTCCGTTGTCCAACGTTGTCGTTACTCCCGAGCCGTTTCACTGTGTGTACACCAAGGACGTGCCTGCGAGGAGAAAGAGATCAACCGCTTCCCATTGAGGATCCCGGGGCGGCAGTTTGTGGATGGAAACGCGGCTGGGCAGCCACATGGACCTAGCGGCGCCACATCGTTCATGTGGGACCAACTGTTGCCTGTAAGATTAAATACAAGTTCTCGGTTTAAGTCGGTACTGGGTGCACTGTGTTAGGTGACTGACTATCTATAGTCGCTGGCAAGAGAATACTTTTGACTATTACATGCTGAGTTTGTGCATCAGTGAGCCGTGCGTGGCTCGTGTTCCTGCTATCATGTATTTTACACCCTGATTTTAACGTACTTCCACTTCACTACGTTAATTTAAATTACTTCTGTCACTGAGATGCCACTTTGCCTAACCGTGAGCGGCGTTAGCAGCACGTATCGATATATCACCTCTCGCAGTATCTTTGCTCGACTGCTATTACTTCCCGGTCGTTGTCTGTCGGGGTTGCGAGTTTGGGTCTGCCAGTCAGTTGGAACGCGTTTGTGGAGCAGTCTGGGCCTGCCATTCGGGGACTTGCAGTTCGGCACTACTGCAGTCATGTTGGAGCAGCAGTTACGTCTGCGTCGACATGGCTCGCCCGAGCATTGCTGCCATGCATTACTTGAGTCGAGTCTGACTTTTGGTGGATTGTTGGTCGGTCGGTCGGTCTGAGGACATCTCCTTGCGGCGTAGTCGACTGGGCCGCTGGCGGTCTCTGGGCAGTGTCGGAGTCTGTGTGGATCTGTCCGATCGGTACGAGCATCGTCACTCGCCGACCCAGGACGGAAGGTTGAGTGGTTTTGAACATTACATTGTTGTTTCGGACATTGCTGTTGTGGAGGTTTTCCTGTGAGCAAAAATGAGTGAAGTGTTCTAGATAGCTGCCGCCAGGTGGAATTGATCATAGTAATTTATCCAGTGTCAAGTGAACCAGTGGAATTTTCTGCCTTGGGGCAGTTGGTGTTCCGGCTACCTGCCCTGGACGCTAACGTAGTTTTTAAATAGTGCCTTTTCCTCACCTGTTGTTGCTGCCCAACATGGTGTGTAGTTTTGGCAGCTCATTTCACATACGCGTTTGTTTGGGGGTGGTGATACTTGTAATTTTTTTGGCTGGCCTTGAATTCTCGGGTACTCCGTCGTGGCAAACAAGCGGTTGGTCGGTCGGCCCATGAGTGTCCCTTGGTTGAGTTCACACGAATTAAGTGTAGTTGGACTTACCACCTGACTCGCCTGGGTGAATGAGGGCAGACCGATCAACTGGAGACTACTGACTGCCATTATCTTAATTATCCTTCTGGCGGTGTTAATGTTGTTGTAATTTAACTGTATTTCATATTTTTAATTTGGCAAATTTAGCTGTGGGCCTTCAGCCCAGGAAACATGTTCTCAGAGTTTCCTTAAAGTCCAAACATTATCGCCGTCTGCTCTTGAAAGGTTACTGTAATTTCCTCTGAAAAATTTTACAAGTTATTGTCGGCCTTCCGCCGTTAGTGTTGCAAAAAGGAAATTGTTAGACTTACTGTATTTTTTTACTGATTGTTGCAATATATATCTCCTTAATTTGCAGAATTTAACTTCAACCATTTTATTGCGTTTTGTAAGTAGGCTGTTAAGGTTTGTATGTTGGTAACGCCAAGTAGAGCTCTGTATGAAAATCACTGACTGTGCTGTGTGCAGTCTGTTGCTGGCTGGACTCATTGTTGGAATATTCGCTTGTGTAGAGTAGGGCAGTTGGATGCGAACAGCACGTAGCGTTGGGCAGTTGGAGGTGAGCCGCCAGCAGTGGTGGATGTGGAGAGAGAGATGCCAGTTTTTTGAGAGGTTACTATAAGCGGAAGTTCTGGAAAAGGAAATTTGTAAAAATGGTTGTCATGAATTGATGGTTATATCATCATCAGCAGCAGCAGGAGCCAATTCAATCACTAAATGATGTGGCCTCTTCAAGTCGTGGATTCAGGTAGGCTTTCAGCAGTCTCCTCCAAGTGGGACGGTTTTGGGTGGTTCTCTGCCAGCGATCTTCTTGATGTCTTTGTCGCATGCGTCTGGTTGTCTTCCTCTAGGCCTCCGGTGCTCTCTCGGACTCCAGTACTAGCTTCGTCCATCTGTTGTCGTTTCTTCTTGCGACGTGGCCAGTCCACTGCCATTTCAAGGAACCTACTGTCTCTAAGATGTCGTTAACCTTCGACACAGACCGGATGTCATCTGCCCGTTTCCTATCCTTTCTTGTATAGCCCAGCATTGATCTCTCCAAGGCTCTCTGTGTTGTCCTAAGTTTCCCTTTTGTAAATGAGTTCAGTGTCCATGTCTCGCAGCCATACGTCATCACAGGAAGAATGCATTGATCTGAATACTGTTGAATTCTTCCCAAATGCTTGCCAGCTAAGTTTGATGCGTCGATAGATTTTTGGTCTTATGTTTCCCTTCATTTTTATAATCTGGCCAAGGTACACATATTCACTGACCTCTTCTAATATACTGTCCTTGGCTTTCACATCTCCAGCTGGGACTCATTTGTTGGTCATTACTTTTGTTTTGGAAAAGTTCATGTTCAAGCCAACCAGCTGACATTCCGATGCAAGATCTGTAACTAAGTTTCGGAGCTCTGTGAAGTCTTTGGCCAGTAAGGCAATACCATCAGCAAATCTCAAGTTGGTAAGCCTTCTTCCATTAATTCTAATTCCCTTACCTTCCCAGCTCAGCTTTTACATAGCCATTTCCAATACAGCATAGAACAGTTTTGGGGAGATGGGATCGCCTTGCTTGACTCCCCTCATGATGCGGAATTCTTGAGTTGATTCGCCGATGTTAACATAGGCTGAAGAATTCTCGTAGATTTTCCTGAGCACTTCGATGTATACTGCTCCCACTCCTTGCTCACTCAAAGCTTGGAGGACAGCTACACTGCTAACGGAGTCAAATGCCTTTTCAAAGTCAACAAAGGCAATGCACAGAGGCAGTTGGTATTCATTCGCTCTGCTTATCACTTCACTAACGCTCAGAATGTGGTCAATAGTGCTAAAATTGCTTTGGAATCCTGCTTGTTCTATAGGTTGAGCTGAGTCTTAGGTGGAACTAATTCGGTTTAACAAGATCTTTGCGAAAATTTTGTACACAAAATTGAGAGAAAGTTGATAGCACGATAGTTTTTATATTGTGAATACTTCCTTTCTTGTGTATCAAAATAATCTTAGCCTTGTTCCACAATTGTGGGATTGAAGCATAGTGCAGGCAGGAAGTAAATACTTTTGCCAAGTGATTTATTGTTACCTCTCCTGCTAGTTTGAGGATGTCAACACTGAGCTCATCATCACCCGACACTGTTCCCTTCTTCATGCTATCTAGAGCACACTTGACTTCCGATGGGAGTATATCTGGAACACTAGGTACATCATTTAATTTAGGTACACTCTAATTTTCCCTTGGATTGCTATACAAATTGCTATAAAAGTCTCTGATGAACTTCAAAACCTCCTCCTTTTCAGTGATTCGACTGTCATTTCCATCGAGTGCGATAATCTGCTTTTTACCGATTGTGAGTTTCGTTTGGCTGACTTTAAACTTGTCTTGTTCTCCAAGCTTGCTCTTAAGGTGTCTTCAGTGAATTTCTGTGTGTCAATTTTCATTTCTCTTCGCACTGCCTTACAAAGTTCGGAATATGCTACCATGTCACGATCGGTTTGGATTTTCATTTCTCTCCTCTGTTGTAAAAGGATTTCAGTTTTGGCACTGAATTTCTTTGGTTGTTTATTTTTTTGACATAGGCCACCGACTTCTTGTGCACTTGAAACAATCATTTCAGCCAAATCACCATCTTTAGTTACGTGGAACTTGCTTTGGAGGGCTTCTTGGAATTTCGAGGAATGTTCTTCCAGGTTTTTGAGGTTGATTACCCCTCTTCCCTTTCATAGATTTATTCCTTTCATTTCTTACATTGAGTTCGAACCCTGCTCTCACAAGACGGTGATTACTGCAAGTGTTGAACTCATTTAGCACGGAGACGTCTTTTACAGTCTGGGGAATGTTTGACAGAATGAAGTTTATCTCGTTTTTGACACTGTAATTTGGGCTCCTCAATTTTCGGTCAGGGTGCTTCTTAAAGAACGTACTCATGATGGACATATTGGTGTACTCAGCGAACTGGACTTAATCTCTCACCTCTGTCTTTCGGTTGTCAATCGCAAAGTTGCCCACCACTCTGTCGCCTTGTTTCTTGGTGCTAACTTTTGCACTGAAATCGCCAATGACCATCTGGAAGTGAGAATTGCTACCTTTTTTACAGGTGCTATCCAGACTTTCATAAAAGGATTCAATTTCTTGGTTAGGGTGTCTCGAGGTGGGAGCATACACCTGAACAATCTGTATTTTATACGTATTCGACATTTTCAGGACCATTCGAGCAATCCTGCTGGAAGTTCCTTGTAAGACAGATACTCTATCAGCAATATTCTTGTTGATTAAGAACCCAACTCCATTGAGTTTTCCTTCTGGGTCGCCACAAAAGTAAAACAAATTGCCAGAGTGCAAACGGAAACAGTCTTCCCCTTTTCGGCGTACTTCGCTTAGACCAACAATACACCAGTTGATTTTTGTAAGCTCTTTCTCGAACTCTTCTAGTCTGTCGTTGCCTATTAGAGAGCGACAGTTATATGTACAGACTAGAAAAGTCTCTATCTTCTTCTCAGTACCTCTTGGTGTTTGGGACATCAGAGTTGCTCCCACCCGGAGATCCGACTGTGGGGCTATTACTCCGGAAAATTTTACATAAATGTCGCACAACATAACTCGAAGGTCAGAAGCACAATCGCCACGCTTGCTTCGGGACGGATTGGTGATATAATTTCCAGGCCGCCCCTGACATGAGGTACAGACGCCTTTTGTAGGCCGCTCCACTAGAGTACAGACGTTACCACGTTGCTAGTTTTGGTCCACCCCGGGTATTTCATTTCCCCGGTGCCACCCATATCTGAGAGACTTTCCCCTATCCGCCACCTGGGGAAGCGCCCGATGGGGAACTAGCAACCCCACACGGTTATATATATATATATATATATATATATATATATATATATATATATATATATATGATGACTTTTGAACATTATTAAGGTAAATGATGACTTTTGAACATTATTGAGGTAAATACATTTTGCTCTCAATCAAAATCTTTCAATTGCTAACTATGCCTATCTGTAGTTAGTGCCTTCAGTAGTTAGAATAGCGCGCTTATGACCCTGCTGTTAAGCGCCCTCCGGCATAAATCATCATCATCAGTAGTTAGAATCTTTTATTTAGCTGGCATTATTGGCGCTCGCTGTATTGCAGTAGAGTAACGAAGACTTTCGTGTGGTCAGTGATTCATGAAAGGTATAGGTTACTGTTAGTCAGGGCCATTCCTTTGTAAGGATTATTTAAAGTCAGATTGCGTGCGCAAAAAAAAATATTGTATGTCAGTTTAGTGATGATCAGAATAAGTAAAGAGATAAATGTCTGACTACGTTGAGTTTTGCTCAGCTGTTTGAAAATCAAATAGCGTTGAAGTTTACCAGCACAGTCATTCATAATTTTTCAAGGGGACGTTTCATATCTTGACCCTTAGGCGACGATACCTCACTGGAATCTTTTAATTTTTTCTTGTACTTTGAGTAATTGGTGTAGTTATTGGCCGGCCGTGGTAGCCGTGCGGTTCTAGGCGCTTCAGTTCGGAACCGAACGACTGCTACGGTCGCAGGTTCGAATCCAGCCTCGGGCATGGGTGTGTGTGATGTCCTTAGGTTAGTTAGATTTAACTAGTTCTAAGATCTAGGGGACTGATGACCTCAGATGTTAAGTCCCACAGTGCTCAGAGCCATTTGAACCATTTTTTTTTGTACTTATTGTTTATTGCAACCGCGTTATTATAGACAGAATTTCCTTTGTAGTTGTAGTGTTTCGTTGTTGTACTGTAAAACAGTTGTGAGATGTATGTAGATTTGCACCAAGTTGTTCACAGCCGCTCTTCCAGTTAAGTGGACATTATTTTCAGTGTTATTTTAATGTGTTTTCTTATTTTGTTCTTCGAATTGTGCATTCTTTGTTGTCGTGTGGAATATTGTAACAATTATGGCGTGTGAAAAACGTAATACTAGGCTCCAATGTCAACTGAGAAATGACAGTGAAGACGAGAGTAGTGTGTTAGCACCACCGTGTAATGAATTAACAGACATTCAAAGTAGTAATTTGTTGATTGTGCATAGGAATATGGACCAGCTGGCAAATAATGGTGTAGACAGGGAAACAGTTGGTGAACAGGGTAGTACTGTCGATCGATCGGTCAGCATCAGCTCACCTCAGGAATCCGAAACGAGAGGACAAAAATTTGCAAGTACTGTAGATTCAGGTTTTGCGACATTACCCGTTTCTGAATCATGTCAAGAAAAATTTTCTGCTTTTCAAAATGCGAATGTTGCGTGTTATGCACTGCCGATAAGCACGATAAGCACAAGTTCCAGACACTAATACATTGTTATTGCAATTCATGCAACAGATGGAACAAAATCAGGAACGAACACAGCAACAGCTACAAAAGTTACACACAATGCAACAAAATCTTCAGAAGTTAAACACAGTTCAGCAAACGCTTGAACAAACACGTGAAGATTTAACTGCTGAGCTACTTAAAATCGAATCGAAATGTCAAAAAGTCTGTAATGACGCAAAACACAAATTTGTGAGCAATTTCAACCTATTTTTGTTTGCGGCATGAAAATGTATTACAGAATCACGAAACCTAAAGGACATAGTAGATACGCTCATAGTAGATACGCTTTCAACAGAAATGGACTCACTGAAACTGGGTTCAGAAAAACACACTGAGGGAATCAGTTCATTATCAGAGAAAGTAGCCGAACTTTAGGATCTGTTCACTAACTAATCTACATAGGTAGACGTTGATCTGAATGACACAAGACCACTAGCCTTTACTGACACAGAAGAGTATGACCATATTAGAAAATTCAAACAAAATCAGAATCACATTAATACGCAACACAGAAGGGAAATCTGGAAGGTACAAGATCAGTTGGCACAAATAATAGAAGAATTACATATTTCAGAGGACACTCGCGCTCCAATACGGGAACTGGGACTTACAAACACGGAAAAGCCACAAAATAATAGCAGAGGGCATTTCGGAAATTATGAAAGAAATTGGCAAGGTGCACCGAAATTTGAGATGGAACCGCCGACCCGACGAAACAATGACCGATATGCGATTCGCCGACATGATGAATTTGACTACAAGCTGTTTACTACTACATGTAAAACGCTTCAAATGGCTCTGAGCGTTATGGGACTTAACATCTGAGGTCATCAGTCCCCTCGAACTTAGAACTACTTAAACCTAACTAACCTACGGACATCACATACATTCATGCCTGAGGCAGGATTCGAACCTGCGACTGTAACAGTCGCGCAGTTCCGGACTGAAGCGCCTAGAACCGCTTGGCCACCGGCCGGCTTACTACATATAATTTAAAAACATTTAAGATTTCTGGCAACGACATTCATCCGTAGTCGTGGCTTCATCAGTTCTCTTTGTTTTTTTTCCCAACTGGTCATTAGAGCACAGAATGAAATTTGTGTGGCTACTTAAACAATGAACCTGCTGTAAGAATACATTCGGTTATTCGTGTCAGAGTGAGGGATAATTTTATCATGCCTTCCTCTCAGAATATTGGTCTCAAGCTACTCAAGACTGAGTAAAACATAGCATCATAATGATGAAACACTTTGAACAATCTGATTTTTCCAGTCCCGTCAAATATTTTGAAGACATGTTGCACAAGAATGAGTACCTGTCAAACCCACTCAGAACTCATCCACATTTTCTTAATCAAGTTGCCTGAACATTTAAGACATTATTTTGGCGGGACGTTGCAAAGGCAACATCGAGGGCTTTCAGGGACTTTTACAAGAATCAGAAATTAACACAGACAATCGCGGGGAGCGAAAACAAGGAAAACAATCATTACAGATCAGTTCCATCACAATTCCGTGGCGCAGAAACAATAACTGGACACGACTAGGCTGCTCTTACAACGCAAATCCCGACCAAAACAGCCACCACCCGTATGACAACCGTTGGCCGAGTAGTAATAATTACAGGGAAAGATCAGGTCTCCGAGGTAATGACTATGACAGAGACATTCATAGAAACAGACAAAATGGGCACCAAAACCATTATTATCAAGGGAGACAGAACAATTCCATACGCAACAGCCCTCCGCGCAGTTACGACTCAGGGAGAAATTCTGCACCACGTGACCAACAAGAAAGAAATTACAGAAACTATCGACATGACGACAGACGATATAATTTTAACAACAGACCCGAATTCAATCAGAACTGGCGGGATTCAAACAGGGCAGGGCCCTCTCGACAAGTTGAAATTGTTGAGCTTAGATCTCCAAATCCCAATAACGACGAGCGACAACAAAGACAGTAGACAATGATTCACACCTCTGGCAGCCACAAAACGTACTTACGAAGCTGACGACGCGGCTACCGTGCTATTACTTACGTAAAAATGGAAGACGTTAGGGACATATTACTCCAGGAACACGACGTAAAACAGAACAATATTGCATACCATGTTATTCACATTACAGTAAATGACGTAAAATTTACAGCAGTACTTGACTCTAGCAGTCCCATTTCAGTAACTAGTGATACAGTCTTTAGCAAATGCAACAAACCGAAGAATTGCCTCACACTTCCGTTACGTAAGATTAAATTACAAGGTGCAATCTTTGGAAAAAGTGTAGATGTACGCCAACAAACCAACTTAGAATTCTTTTGTCAAAGTTTCTCTACGAACTTTCTTATCGTTCCATTATTGTTGACAAAAATTATATTTGCAGTAGACTTTTGAATGAATATGAAGCAATCTTAAACTTTCACGATGCTGAAATAAGTTTAGAAAAAGAAGGTAAGTTAATATCTTTGAAATTTGAAGATTGGCTCTCAAAACATGACGAGGAAATTAATTAGCTTTATCTCCTGGTAGACAACAGTTCGGAATTTTCGACGGAACTTGGCACTAACAATCACTCTGCAAGTATTGACAGGGATGACATCGACAGCGTATGTGATACTAATGACTTAATTCAGAATAAAATTCAAACAATTGAGAACTTTAATGACATTGACAGGCAGGACCTTTTTGACATTTTACAAGCACGTTCCACAGTTTTTACTTGCAAAACAGGAACAAACAAGGCATTTCAATGCCAGTTTCGTGTTCGTGAGCATACTAAATTTTGTGTTAGAAAATACGTAATTCCGGCACATTATAGGGACCCTGTTAGAACAGAAATACAATCTACACTCGACCAGGGCATTGTTGAGCCTGACGTAAGCTCATAAAACAATCTATTACATGTTGTTGAGAAGAAAAGTGGATCGATTAGGCTTGTCTTAGATTCGAGACAAATCAATACTATCATCGTTCCTGAAACAGACAGGCCGTAAACGTTGGAAGATCTTCAGAATATTAATGGTGTAAAAGTGGTGTCATCTATTGATCTCAGATCCAGCTTTTGTCAGGTCGAACGTCATCCAGAATGTGCAAAATACGCAGCTTTTCTTTGTTTCGGTGTTTGTTATCAATTTCGGAAACTTCGTTTTGGTTTAAACATTTCTTCGGCAGCATTCATTCGTGGGCTAAATTCCATATTACCTGAGTTCTTAAAACGTCATATCACCTAATATGTGGACGATATTCTAATAGAGGAAGTCTCATGGGAACAACATAATCGCATCCTCAACAGTGTGTTACGTATTTTTGCAGAATCTGGAATTACAGTTAACTTGAAAAACTCTGAATTCGGTAGGTCAAAGGTGAAGTTTTTGGGACACATTATTTCTTTTGAAGGCATTCAGCTGGATCCTGAAAAGTTAGAAGCAATCAGAGCCATTCGAGTTCCATCCACAAAAAAAACAAGTCCTCACTTTTCTAGGTCTCGTAAATTTTTACTGTGGTTTTCTGAATATGCAGATTATAGTTACACCAAAACTAGGTTCTCTCACTGGAAAAAATATTATTAGGAACTGGGGCGAACAGGTAGAGTTGGAATTCAGTTCTTTGAAAGAAGCGCTAACTTAACACGCCAATACTAATTCATCCAGATCTGTCACAACATTACTGCCTAAGTACGGATTCTTGTAAAGTCTGTCTTGGTGCCAATTTACTTCAAGAAGCCTTAGAAAATGACACTACTGCTCAGAAAACCATCGCTTTTGCTAGTCACGTGCAAACAATATCTGAAAAGAATTATTTCGTCACTAAATTAGAAGCTTTAGCTATCATTTGGGCATTTAACAAATTCCGTTTCTTTCTTTCTGGTAAACAAATAACAGTATACAGTGATCACTGTGCATTACAATTTCTTATGTCTACAAAATTAAATCATGACAGGTCAAAACGTTGGGCATCGTTTCTGCAAGAATTTCACTCCACAAGAGTCTACATTCCTGACAAGGAGAACATTGTTGTAGACGCACTATCACGTGCACCGGATGGGCTTGAGAAAAGTAATACAGAAGGCAACCTCGAAAAAGTTTCAGTACTCTTTACATTCAGAAAGTCGCCTTTGATAACTTCATCACCACATCTTTAAAGGACATTGCTCATGAACAAGACAAAGATCCGATTTGGAAAGACATCAAAAGTAAATGGCATGAAAAGACACACACACACACATAGTCGGCATTATTATCTGGTTAGAAACAACATACCCGTCAAACGTTGCACTGTTGATGACAATCTATGGATACTTTGCATTCCAGACGAATTTGTTTATAAGCTCATCTGGTGCATTCATTTCACCTACGCACATTTTGGTCCACGAAAATTTTATTATCTTCTTCGAACGACTTGTTATATTAACAGTACGGAAAAGAGAATTCAGATAGTCTTGTCACCTTGTAAACTCTGTCAAAAAGCTAAACCATCTACCATCTCACATCGTGCTCTGTTGTTTCTTATTATTCCTTCTAAGTAAAAAGAATTTGCTGCTGTTGATGTCTTGGGATCCCTTGTCACAACATCCAATGAATTTTCTAACGTTCTAGTAGCTATTGCACTGATTTCAAAATTTGTGTCTTTCACTCCGTTACGTAAAGCCACTGGACGGTCTGTATCCAACACCTTTGTTAAGAATTTCTTATGTAAAGTTGGAAACGTTGTTAAAATCATTTCAGATAACGGACCGCAATTCATATCTGCTGTCTGGTCACGCTTGTTTCGGAATCATAAAATGAAACCTGTTTTTAGTTCATTGTACTCACCACATTGTAACCTGTCTGAAGGGATTATGAAAGAAATCAATAAGCTTTGCAGACTTTATTGTTACAGAAAGCATCAGTACTGGGACAGATATTTACACTTATTTCAAAACGTGCTGAATATAATGCCCCCTGACTCCACTGCTTCACCACCTATTCTTGCACTGACGAATGAAAAACCACCAAACAGGATCAGAGAGCTTGTACCTTTTCCGAATACACATAAACTTCGACACAAAGACATAATTGATTTCGCTATTATAAATATAAATTCTGATGCAGATAAAAGGAGAAAACTACATGGTAAAGAAAATGCAAAGAAAGTATATGTTGGTCAGAAAGTTCTCGTTAAAGCTCATTCACTGTCACATCAGAAGAAACACTTGAGTCACCAATTCTTTCTGATTTACGGTGGACCTTACAGAATCTGACGTATACCACATAATAATTGCGTTGAAGTTGAAACTCTGCTTACTAGGAAGAGTAAAGGTTTACACCACATTTCACATGTAAAACCGTTTATTGAGAGATAATCTGCTTTTTAACTTAGTCTTTGTCGTAAAATTTTTCACCTCACATTACTAATACGCTTTGTCACACTTACAAACCGTTAACATACAACAATGTTTTGAAGTCAACTATCCGGGCAAGAACCTAGGGAAGTTATTCAGACAGTAATTATGAATGCAATTTTAGAGTGAACAGGCGATACACTGTTATTGTTTGTACATTATTGCTTGCTAGTTGCACGATTACGTAACGACGATAAGGCTTTCATATTTGGAACATATACTGCTAATGAGATTTTAATTCAACATTTTGGTTTACTTAAAAGTACATTCTGGATTTAAAGTACTTTCTGTGAGATTACAGATGACTTAGTATTCGGTTTGTTTGACAGCTACATGACTATATCATGACATTAATAATGAGTGACGCAATTTACATTGTTGCTTTTGCGCTGTGTCTGTTTTATATCTGCAAAGTTTTTCTGTGTTGTTCTGGAAAGTAAAACATGTGTTAGTAGTGACTTCTGTGGTATAGCTACACTGAGATGGCTATTTTTCTTTACACAGCAATACGTTACAGTACAGTACTCTCTTGGTCACAGTAACGTACGTAATAAATACGATACCTATACGCATAGCATTTCATTTTTGTTTATGACGACGGAATTACATTGACTTCTGCAGAACTTTGCTTATGGAGGACGATAACTAGGACACTTGGCATATTTTTACTGTTAAATAATGACAGAAGTTACCTTACCGCAAGACGCACAGTTTAGTGCTACAGGACATGCAATTGAGTGATTAATTTTTGTACTTAAAAATTTTTTTTAAAGAGTTTTGAATTACAAAGATACAAAGAAGGTTTTCGGTGGTAAATTTCATTCCTTTGCTGTAATCTGTAATACATAAGGATATAATTACATTAATCCTCAGGGGGTACACGTTTACTTTCTGTACTAAGTGTGTGGCAAGCGCTAGGAGCCCTAGCCAATATGGAATTTGCTTTTATAACTTTACACATCGGTACCATATTTCTCTAACACAGAATTACACAGCTATCTGATTATTTCACAGAGAAACAAACGTTTTTTTTACTACATCAGTGACATATGTTTTCGCAATTACACAGTAGGATAACTTAACACTTACACAGTAGTATTTTGTCTGTACTTTGTGAACTTTCATTTGTTTTGAACCATTGTGATACTATGAGAGCTTTGAATGATGTATTTGGTATGGATCATGATTTCTGAAGTATTTTTAAGGTATATGACTTTATTGAAACGAGCAGAGAACATTTTTTTAAAGGTTTTGAGATTATTGAAGAAAGCTACGATGGTTTTGAGAATTGACTGAGGTGTTATGATGTTATTATTGTGACGAAGATGGGTACTGTGATGTCGAGGTGTGGTTGTAATCATTATGAAGGTTGAGTGTGTGTATGACTGTGAGTACCACCATGGTAACAGAAATTTTGGACGCTATTATGTATGAGATTTTGTTTCTACACACTTGTACTTTAATTTTCCGACTTGTGAAATTTTATTGATACCAAACTGTCACTGTAGCTGAAACTGCTGTCGTAAATATTTTGGTAATGAAGGTAGGTGACCTTCCCAAAATGCGCTGTGGGCGACCAGCTGCACAACAGTCACAAAGAGGCATAGGTGGAGAGGCTATTGACCTCGCTATTGAAATTTCTTTGTAGAAAGCATTTCTGATATTCTATTAAATGCCTAATGAAATAGATGAGAAATACTTTACGTCTACTACAAACCTGATTACGACTACTGTCTGATTGAGAGATTTTTTCCCTGCCTTATGAAATGTCATGTGGCTAGTGAGTGACATTTCATGCCTTCCTTTATATATATCGGCCTATTTTGTTTACTAACTAGTTTCTAACTGCACTGCAGCGTTGGCAAAAATAAAATTTCATAGATGTACTAATAGAAATGTCTTCTGTCCACAGGTGTATTAAATAATAATTTTATGATCTACTTTTTTAAAAAAAAAGTAGCACAAATAGACATTTCCCTATACAGGAATTGCCTACATAATTTTTTCAACAACTGGGTAACTTGTGTGGTGGTGTAAGTTATTGTGATGCATCACTCTAGTGTTAAGATGTGACATAGGTATTAAGGTGTCAATAGATACTTCCTATTTTTACTCTAATATTTTTACTGCTTGAGCTTTGTCATGTTTAGGTATAAGTTATTGCATTTGCTGCTGTTGTCTGCCAGGCATAGTCCCACTGAATTTCACTTTGTATGACTCTGCTAAGCCAGTTTTAATAGTGATTTATTTTTCTTGTTGCTGCACATTGGCTCATATTAGTGATAATGTTGCATTCGCTTTGTTAATTTAGATATACTGCTACTAGCTTGCCAATTTGCATTTTTTGTCATTGCTGTTTGTGTTAATTGTTTTGTGCTGATGCATTGCCTCGTTCTCTAGTACATATATCTGAGCTCAGTAGATTTAAGTTAGCTTAAGAGGGAGTAGGCTACATAAGAGAATGAGCTGTGATGAATTGGAAGATATGCTTTGAGAAGCTATAAGAAAAAACCTTGGCCAAAAAAGTAGTGCACAATGAAGAATAATTATTTTGTAAGAGGATATGAACAAAACAGTAGGGTTTAGGGACAGAAGGTTTAGGTAGGGTTTTCTTGGAAACAAATGATGAGGTAAGATAATGGACAATAAATAATGATGGAAGAAATATATGTACATATAAATACTGAAAGCATGCTTAGATAGGATTTTTGGGTCGGGAACAGATTTTGAATTAAGAGGAAAGATCTATGGAATGAAGTTTTGGGTTGAACTGCAGTACCAAATTTTACACTGAAAACAAATCCTGTTCTTTCGTTTTGTGTTATTCCACTAAGTGTTTGTGTACGCTTGCGTATTTGTGTTCTTCCTGTCTTTGTGTGTTTATCTGATAAGAGTTATGTTGTAGAATTTTTCTAATACTAAGCTATATTCACTGTGATCAGGAATACATTTATCCTCAAATATTTTAGAAAATTGTTTCGATGTAGTTTACTCTGTTACGTTTTCCTTTAATGATCATATGTCAAATTAATGTTTGAATAGTCTCACTTATTTACTTATGTCATAATTCCTGTAACACTGATGTATATGCTTATTTCTATTCTTTTGTAAAGCCTGTATTACTACAAATGTTATCTGTATTATTATGTTCCTTAATGATGTCTTCTGTACTTTTGTAACTGTATTTTCATGTCATAAGATTATAAAGACACCAGTTCTTCGATTTAAGTTTCATTTCACTGCACACGTTACTGTTGGTCATAGTATATGCACAGTGTGTGTGAGAAGCTAAAAAAGAGGGACAGTTAGTGCTCGCACTGGTTAACAGCACTGCTGGTTCTAAGCGTATTCCAAAAAAGTTTGTGAGTGCACAAGTGGTGGTTCATGGACTGCTATATTATCCGCAAGACTCTTCGATGGTGATTGTGCACCTACACAGTCGCACCGGATGGCTGCTGTCCATCTGTACAAGGACTACAGTGGGTCTGCACCTTTGTTCGGCCACTAATACCATTATCCCTACAAGAAATTCTGTGGTTCTGCTCTGTGATGACCTACCTACCAATAACTTTCAAAACTTCGACTGACTCTGCTGTACGTTTGCTCTGTTGTGCCCATTACCTGTCTGCATGTCAAGAGTTAGCGCTACTTCTTCATGACTGCATGGAAATCCACTATTTCTGTATGCATTTTCTTTTACTGCTCATAATCTATACTACTGTGATGAATGATCAGGGCTGTCTTTATGGACTGTGAGGACAATTTTTGCTTTTGACGAACAGTGTATCAATAATTGTGTGCATTTGATACATTTGCTATCGTTAATATAAAAAAATTGCAAATGTGTATTGACCACTGCCCAAAACATTTAGTAAATTTTTTGTGGGGTCATGGGGGCTACGTATGTAGGCTGTTCAGGTTTTTATTTTGGTAACGCCACGTAGCGCTCTTTATGAAAATCACTGACTGTACTGTGTGCAGTCTGTGGCTGATTGGACTCACTGTTGAAATATTCGCTTGTGTAGTATTGGGCAATTTGATGTGAACAGTGCGTAGCGTTGGGCAGTGGGCAGTTGGCAGTGGGAAGTGTGGAGAGAGAGAGATGCCAGTGTTTTGAGAGGTTACTATAAGCGGACGATCTGGAAAAGGAAATTTGTAAAGATGGTTGTCATGAACTGAATATATATATGATAACTTTTGAATATTATTAAGGTAAATACATTTTTTTCTCTATCAAAATCTGTTATTTGCTAACTATGCCTATCAGTAGTTTAAATCTTTTATTTAGCTGGCAGTACTGGCGCTCGCTGTATTGCAGTAGCTGGAGAAACGAAGAGTTTTGTAGGGTAAGTGATTCATGAAAAGTATAGGTTATTGTTAGTCAGGGCCATTTCTTTGTAGGGATTATTTAAAGTCAGATTGCGTTGCACTAAAATTATTGTGTCAGTTTGGTGATGATCAAAGTAAGTAAGGAGAAAACTGTTTGAGTTCGTTGACTTTTGCTCAGCTGTTTGAAAATCAAATGACGGAGAAGTTTACCAGCGCACTCATTCATTAATTTTTCAAGGGGATGTTTCAGTTTGTTTATCTCTTTCTGTGCACCTTATGGGCCATCAGCCCTGTTCGCATCTTCAAATATTGTGGCCTTCTGCCTTCAGTCATCATCATAGTTTATTTAGAAAATTTAAGAATTTATCCAGCGGCCTTCAGCCGCTCCGCATGCTCATCTCATATATGTATACGATTTATCTTATTTGTAAATTTAACTGTGTGTCATGTCTTTTCAAAATTGAACTAAAACATCTGTTTGGAGGCCTTCATCCGCGAAGCAAATTTAATTCATTAAAAAGTGTATTTGTGTACTTAATGACAATAAATTACAATTGCGAAATGAATCTGACCGCAACTCCCTTGGGCCTTTGCACGATCCTAATTACCGGTTAGCCCTGCGTGATTTAGCAGGCGTAATTTTAACTGGTGTGCCTCTCTCTCTGGGAAATTCTTTTGACGGTGTTCAGACGCACTGGCCATGCTCTAACATTTATTTCCTCCATGCCAGTCTGCTTGCCCAGGCAAATGGAGTATACTTTACAGGGATGGAAAGCAACTAGTTCAGGGGCGGGCAGGAATCCTGCACGTGTGCGGTTCACCTGCACGCGTGCAGTTAACAGGTGTTCTGCGTGCACACAGGGGCAAGCTGGCCACCCGCTTACCTTCCCTCCCCTACATACCTTCTGTCCACTCCTTCCTCTGTAATGCGTTTTGTTTTTCTAGCTTGCTTTATTGAATGATGGAATAAGGTTAGCAGGAGTGCTTGAAATAAATCATGGTTTGAAAGAGTACCTATTAACTACGATACGTTTTATTTAATTATCACAGGTGGAGTTTACAATACGTTTAATATCTGGAACAAAATTTCTGCATACAGACAAACGCAGACAGTTACGTAAATTTTCATCACTTATGTTTGCTCTTAACCGAGGCTTATTAATTCAGCAAATGGTTTTCCAGCTCTCACTATATTAAGCGCAATTTTATAGCTTGCACGTACCGCTGGGCTATTATTGTTGTCGTCCTGAAAAATTGAAAATAGTGCTCCATAAAATGTTAAATCAGTTAGATGAGACACATGACGAGAGGAAGTCGCAGATCTCTCGTGACAACGGCAACTAGTACAGATGCATCTAATATCGCCAGGTCGCTCTCCTTAAGCTCAGTCAATTTCCCCATCCGCTTAGAATCCGACAATAAATTGTACTCGTCCTTGTGAAATTTATTATAATGGCCTTCAATTCTAAACTTCCGCTGACCAGCGAGAATACTGCCACATATTAAACATATCGAATTTTCACGTCTTTCCACAAAGAAAAAATGATTCTCCCATTACTTTTTAAAAGATAGCAAATCTCCACTTCTCCGTTTCCTTGTTTCACTCTGCATTTTCCGGTTCTTGAAATACAACGTTCACTACGTAGTGGTCGCTTCGCATCAACGTCCGCCGCTTAGCCTTGTACTACACTGCCGCAACCTGCCGGCTGTCGCCACTGCCCCATTCGGCGATTGCACGCGAGCAGCACACTTGCAGCGCTGTGCGCTCAAGAGCGGACGGCAAACATTTGCCCGCCCCTGAACTAGTTATTATCTTTACTTTACCGTTTCATGGAAATAACTCCAGCTATCAGTTTCTGGATTCGTGTTCTACTTCAGTTGTCTTTTAATGTTAGTTTTACAGAACAATGGTAAAATTTTTATGTCTGTTTTGCTTCCGCAGTTCCGCAGTCTCCATTGTGAGCCGTCGCTGCTGTTCCTAGCTGGTTGGATGAGAGTGTAAGATGCAAGCAACACAGCCTATTCCGTTTCTTGTTCATTCGAAAATTTGGTTCATGTTTCTTATTGTTAAATATTTTCACTGTTTAACAGATGTATGTTCTGTTAAGAATGTTAGAAGCTTGCGTAAAAATTTCTTAAAATAAATTAGTAGTGACGTTCACGGAATCTTATGTTTGATCTGGTTAACTGGGTTTTATGTAAATTAACATTCATCACTGAAAGATTCACTAAATTCCGTCTGAGTTACAACACGCTAAATGAATTGGTCTGGTGACAACTTTTGTTAACGAAGAGTTGACTTTAGATAAGGATTACTATTCTGTCAAATTCCGTTCTTTTTTTTAAAATAAAAGGAAAGAAAGAGAGAGATGGAACAAAACGACTCAGAGAAATGAATTTTACAGTTTGACAAAATATTTCTTTGCTGGGTAACCAGTGCTGGCCATTTCCATGTCCATGTCCTTTGTTATGCAGGAACTTTTCAATGTATAACTCTACATTGTAATTCGCAAATAAACTCTTATTCAAAATATTCGACATGTAGTCTCACGCTTGTTCGCTTATGGTAGCTGCACTCAGCAATTTTTAAGGAAACCAGCTGATGTCTTATGAGAAGAGTGGAGGGAGTGGGACAGTGGGAGGAATGGATCTGTTCAGCTTTCCCGCCTATTTAGTTTTAATTGTTAGTTCATTACTTCCTCACCAGATGGTGGTGGTCTGATGCAGTTCCTGTTCCATCTTGGTCATCGAATCTCATGTGCTTAGGTGAGGAGACAACATAATCGATTTTCGCTCTTACAAGGTAATAATTGATGTGAGGAAAAATCTGAACCGTTTTTTAAATATTCATTATTTATAGTGACTTGAAAATGTGAATTCAAATGAGGGGCTTTTGGTTATGTTCCTTAATTAGCAAATAAAATGTCGTAGCTTTGTAGTTCGTTTTTGAATCTTATGTATTAAAGTGCTCCTGTGGGAGGACTGGGACATCTTGCCTCGGGAGGAGTCGAGTGTCCAATTCCTCCCACTATAATCATTACGAGAGATACTGTTCTTATGTGATTCCCCGTAAGTGGATCAAGAAGTTCCCTGACACGATAGCTCGAGCTGAGAGTCTCATTTTGGAGGCTATAATGGAAGTCAACAAGGGTCATAGCATAGCATTAGGGCTCTCCAGGTCAGCACTTCAGCGTCACCTGCAGAAATAGTTACAAGCAGACTATAAGGAGAGCATTGTCTTTCATTGTGATTTGGTATGTGGCTTGGTATTTTCCAAAGATCAGGAGTCAGTACTAGTGGAGTATCTTTTGACTGCCAGTACAATGCATTATTAGTTGAGTCCAATTCAGGTGAGAATTTTTGGTTGTCAGTATGCTTGTGCTTTACCCTGCAAAACCTCCATATCTTGGGAGCCAACAAAATATGCAGGACATGATTGGTTCAAAGGCTTTGTGGAACGACACAAGGTACTATCGTTGAGGACCACAGAAGCAACAAGTTTAGGGTGAGTAATCAGCTTCAACAAACCAAATGTTGATCTCTTTTTAAATAATCTCTAGTACACATATAAAAGATATGAACTTACCAAAGATCGCATATTCAATTGCGATGAAACAGGAATATCTACAGTCAATACACCATCTAAGGTTGTTGCAAACCAGGTAACATCTGCAGAACGAGGGGGCCAAATTATGGCATTATTTACTGTAAATGCCATTGGTAATGCTTTGCCTCCACTTTTATTTTTGCAAGAATCAGGTATAAAAATATGTTTTTAAAGGGTGCTCCTCCAGGAAGTATTGCTCTAACTAGCAGGACAGGTTGGATGTCCAGTGTACATTTCAAGGAGTGTTTAGAGCTCATAACTGACCACATCAAGTACAGCAAGAGCCAACCTATACTACTAATTTTGGGTAATCACAAGAGCCATGTAGCAGTAGATGTGATCATTGCAGCAAAGGAAAACGGAGCTACTTTGTTAACCTTTCCACCACAATGTAGCCATCGACTCTAGCCTCTTGACGTGTCAGTGTTTGCTCCATTTAAAAGCCATTACAACACAATTTGTAGTTACTGGTTACTAAATCACCAGGAAAAACTATTTCCATCTATGGCTTAGATGAGCTGATTGGACAAGCATATCTGTCACGCAGAATACTATTCTTTCTGGCATTAGGAAATCTGGTATATATCCATATAACAGTGAGCCCCTCACTGAGGCAGAATTTTTGAAGTGTTCTGTAACTGACTGCCCTCTTGCATCTCCGCAAGTTTCCCTTGAATCGGATGGACAAGTAGCTACTACATCTAAAGAATCCATTCAATCAAGTGTTTCTTCACAAGTTTCTTCTGTTTCGGTTGAAAAAAAATGCACAGTGGGCAGTGCTTCAGTGAATAGGTTAGTCCTTTTCCGAAAGCAGAACCATGAAAAGAAGCTAAAAGAGGAAGCAAGACGGGTAATAGTCGGTCTTTAAATAGCACTCCGGAAAAGACAGACGCAGATAGATTAGCACATGAACGGAAAACCAAGCAATCAGAAGAATCAAGTAGTTCTAGGCCTAAAGTTGTAAGAAATCTTTCAAAAAAGAAAACACTTGATGACGAATCTGAATCATCAGAGGATGTCTAGAATGAAAACTCTGATGATGATTTTTTTCTTGTTACTGAACTCTGAGGAAGCTGAAATTTAAGAAATAGGCCAGGAAGGCGATCTGATGAAGATTAAGGAAGACGGCTTTCTTCTTGTAAAATTTTCTAAAAAAGATCTCTGATTTATTACTTTAGGAGAATAATTAAGTGTGATACAAACGATGAAGTCGAAATTACATTTATCCGGAAAAAAGTGGAGTTTCCTAATTCTGTTTTCCAGTTGAAAAAGAAGTGAGTGTAGTGGAAAAAACAGACGTTTTAATAAAGTTACCAGACCCATTATATTCCGGATGCACTGAACATATGAAATCTTTGTATACATTTCCTGTTAATCTTTCAATATATAATGTACAGTAGTGCTGTAGACCAGTAAAAGTTCAACAGGATCCAGACAAATTTGCACTGTATGATATCGTCCCATACGTCCCTAGTTCTGTCCCGTTCCTCCCTCAGGTATGGGAGGTGTGGGACATTTGCACGAACTTATAGCGCACTTCATAAATCATTGTTGAGGTGAATTATGCTGTCCATTTTCGTGAATTTATGTGCATCAAAGATCTATGTACCTTTGTTTATCATTAACTTTGTTGTAGAGTCTCTTGGAAATGAATGAGAACGAATAATTTGAATAATGTCCCATTCCTCCCACCCTTTCCCTATGCTGTAATTCCGCAGCCGTAAATCTCCCATTCCACCGGTCATAATGGAAAGTTAAACGTAGACAATTCTTTGCATTATGTTTTGTTGATAATGTTTCGTTTCTGTGTTTTACGACACCTCTGCACGACAGTAAACTACGTCTATTACAAGCCAGTGCTTGACACTCTGGCTACTGTCAACTTACCCGCTGCGGCTGTCGGTGTCGAGAACAGTCAGTAGCTTGCGGGGAGAGGTGTGCCTGGGGCCGGACTGGTATCTGCTTTGAGTGGTTGCGGCGCGCCGGTACGCCACATCAGATGTCTGTCCGTCAAAGCCAGGGCTCCATCTTCCGCGGCACGCACGATACAGGGTTGTAGGTTCTGCTACTGTTCTGTCATAATGAGTTCAATACGGAGACCTTCAAGTTATAAGCTGCTCTTTCCACTGTTATCTTTACGATCGTTGCGAAAGAGCTTAGTATGATTAATGAAAGTGCCTGTAAGAGTACAAAACTCAAGGCTCGTGCATCTTAACGAGAGTAGCGGCAGCAGATTTCTCAAATTTCATTAGATTCAAATATGATGCAGTTTCGCAGTAAGAATAAAGCTGATCAAGGCGGTTGGTGTTTTGTGCTTTTAGGTTACGTATATTCGAGCACTACGCCGATATCAGTCATTAAATTTATTTTCTATCCAGTCCGTACAAAGGGCACCAACTCTATCGTAATCATTAGCCTCACGAGAAAAGCGTGCCGTATTAGTGTAATAAATGAATAGTTTCCTTCTTATGACGAATAGATAATATGTTCGTAATTGTACAAATCGACTTGAAAGACACAGTTACATGTGTGTTAATGATGTATTAAATTAGAAAGTTATGTTATTTTCTTTGACATAAACAGAAGAAATCAAGAGAAGTTATTAACAGGTGTGGCACCTTTTTTTTTTTTTTTTTTTTTTTAGCCCCTACACAATATCTCTAATCCACTGTTAATCTGAATGTCAAACTATTATTGTAATTTATTACTTCTGCAATTGAATAGCATGTTAGGTGGTTGAAAAGTGAAGAATAAGTTTTACTTCACATGTTTTCACATGCTTGCCTAAATGTCATAATCGGGATCGTCATGATCATGAGACATTTGACATTTTGTGCAGGATAAATGCTTCATCGACACTGTTTCAGGCATTATACCCTTCAGCTATACCAAAGATTCCGAACCTTCTTACGATATTACCCCTGCCTGCAATCAGATGTTGGCTAGCACCCAACCCTTCCGTCCATCATCAACAACATTAGTGCACAGTCATATTTTAGAATATAAAAGAATTTACTTTGAACGGTTTTATCTTGTTAATGATGGAAGGCAAGTGATATTTAGTTTTAGTAGGTGTCTTATAAAACCCCGAAATAATGAGTTAATGAGACAGTCGTTGCCACTCAATTTTAACAACATTTTATTTATGATTATAGAAATCTGAAGTAATTCTCAGTGCATCGCGAGTGTTACCTATAGCTCCACCGGAGAAAAGAAAGCTAATTACCCACATTGATGGTAGGCACTTATTGCAAAACGTGTTTAATCTGCACCATTTCTCTCCTAAGTGACACTTGCTTCACTCGCACCCGGCAACCCCATTTTAAAATCAACCATGTCAGAGGGTGAGCACTATGCCTAATGCTTGTATACTATTAAGATTGCTGGACTCCTTACTCCAGATATGATGACTTTATTCAGCCAATGCTTCGCGTCTGACCACTGCCGCACAGCAATGTAGTAGCCATAACGTAATTACTGCTATGTTCTGACTACAATTAGATGGTTTATTCCTGGCAGATTAAAACTGTGTGCCCAACCGAGACCCGAACGCGGGACCTTTGCCTTTCGCGGGCAAGTGCTCTACCATCTGAGCTACCGAAGCACGACTCACGCTCGGTCCTCACAGCTTTACTTCTGCTAGTATCTCGTCTCCTACATTCCAAACTTTACAGAAGCTCTCCTGCGAACCTTGCAGAACTAGCACTCCTGAAAGAAAGGATATAGCGGAGACATGGCTTAGCCACAGCCTGGGGGATGTTTCCTGAATGCCAGGAAGTTTCGTATCATCGCACACTCCGCTGCACAGTGAAAATCTCATTCTGGAGATCGTTTGTTGTAGTGAATTGAATAATGAGAACTACATAGAGCTCGGGAGAAGGCTTTTTGATGAGATATTTAAGCGTACATGTATCACTTTTATTGTCACAGATGGATGATACAAAGTGTATGTGCAGTAGATGGACTGTGTGAGGAACAAGGAAGATGCTTTTTCATATATTCGTTTGAAAAGCTGTAACATCCACCACGTTGTCTCACGCGTTAATGACAATATTTGAAATAAAAAATATAATTATTGGCAACCTACGTTATACTAAATATGGGTGATAATAATAATGATCTGTTGAATATAGTTGTTTCAAGACCCAAACATTCGTTATCACTTACTTTCAACCCCTTAGAAACTTTCATTTTACCCCTCACGCGGTAATTACCCGTAGGTTGGGGACCATTGAGTTATAAGCACCTAAATTGTTCCTTAAAGTTTGCAAATGCGCCTGCTACCTCATCTCACATATCCAGAAAACCTTTCGGTCGTTTATCATTTTCGCCGTGCTGTATGTCCCTCCAAGCTCACTGAAGTTCTAATTACGCCATACAAACTAAGCTAAGTGCAGTCCCATTATGGAGGATGTCGATTTAAATCGTCGTCTGGACATCTGTTCTTTCTGTAAACGTTTTAAAGTAGATTTTCTTAACTCATTCGGTTAAACGCAAATATCGTGCCGTCCTTACGAATTTATTATCAATCGAATCCTTAGATTATTGTTTGACGAGGATCTTGGCCGACTACATGTGGGGATCGGTGTCTCCTTACCACTGCCGAATACTTCTCGGACTGCAGCATGAGCGCATAGTCGTGTGGAGCACGAGAAAGCTATGTAGAAATGTTAATTCACGAGGTTTTTTTTTTTTTCTTGGCCAATTTCTGTTGAAAACTGCGGAAATTGTTATGAGACGTCGTGAAATATTCTCACTTCAGTTCCTGTAGTTTCATGAAGAGCTAATAGGTGCCGGCACTATACGTAGCCTTCAAAATGGCGGCTGTAACGGAGTGGCGTTCCAAGCAGAGAGCTTTCATTGAGTTTCGTTTGGCGGGAAACCGGAGCATCTCTGACAGTTATAGTAGTTACAGATGTTTGCAGAATGTCTATGGGGACCTGGCAATGAACAAAAGCACGGTGAGTCGTTTGGCGAAGCGTCTGTCATCATCATAACGAGGTAGCAGCAACCCTCCCACCCCCCCACCCCCCCCTGAGGCAGCCGCACACATCTGTGACTCCTGAAATGTTGGAACGTGCTGACATTCGACACTTCGCTGCTCAACTGGACGTTCCCGTTGTTAGTTTTGACACACTTTTCTACGAGGCAGCGCACTCAAAAGTATGTGCTCTCTGGAGTCCTCTCCGTCTATTAGAAGACGAGCAACGAAGAACAGTCTATGCGGAACTGCCTGCTAATAATGACAGTATTTTGTCGAACACCGACACAGGCAATGAAACATCGGTACATCTCTTATATCAGGAAAGAAAACGGCGGTCCATGGAGTGGCTCCACACCATCTCTCTCCTGAAGAAAAAGTTCGAAGCGGCAACCTCAAATAGAAAAGTCGTGGCGACGGTGTTCTGAGATTTTGAAAGGGTTATTCGGTTTCGTATCATCTCTCATGGTGCAACTATCAACTTTGAAGTATACATTGCTACCATGAGGAGATTAAAGATACATCTTCTTCACGACAACGCAAGGTCTCACAGTAGTCTGAGCACTCGCCAGTAGCTCACTGGATTCTTTTTTCTCATATCGCAACTTCCGACGTCCATCTGTTTGGCGCAATGAAGGATGCACTCCGCGGGAAGAAGTACGTGGATGATGTAGAGGTTACTGATGCAGCAACACTTTGGTTCCAACGTTGACCCGTACAGCGGCACCGTACGCGCATACAGGCTCTCCCAGTAACGTGACGTAAAGCCGCCGCACTGAACGGAGTCTATGCTGAAAAGACGAGTACTGTAGCCGAAAAGATGTGATACACACAACTGTCCATTAAAATTGCTACACCAAGAAGAAATGCTGATGATAAACGGGTATTCATTGGACAAATATATTATACTAGAACTGACATGTGATTACATTTTCACGTAATTTGGGTGCATAGCTCCTGAGAAATCAGTACCCAGAACAACCACCTCTGGCCGTAATAACGGCTTTGATACGCCTAAGCATTGAGTCAAACAGAGCTTGGATGGCGTGTACAGGTACAGTTGCCCATGCAGCTTCAACACGATATCACAGTTCATCAAGAGTGACTGACTTATTGTGACGAGACAGTTGCTCAGTCCCCATTGACCAGATGTTTTCAATTGGTGAGAGATCTGCAGAATGTGCTGCCCAGGGCAGCAGTCGAACATTTTTTGTACCCAGTAAGGCCCGTATAGCACCTGCGACATGTGGTCGTGCATTGTCCTGCAGAAATGTAGTGTTTCGTAGGGACCTAATGAGGGGAAGAGCCACGGGTCGTAACACATCTGAAATGTAACGTTCACTATTCAAAGTGGTGGCCGAGACGTGTAACCAAAGGCACCCCATACCATGACGCCGGGTGACACGCCAGTATGGCGATGACGAATACACACTTCCAATGTGCATTCACCGTGATGTCGCCAAACACGGATGCGACCATCATGATGCTGTAAACAGAACCTGGATTCATCCGAAAAAATGACGTTTTGCCATACGTGCACGCAGGTTCGTCGTTGAGTATACCATCGCAGGCGCTCTGTCTGTGATGCAGCGTCAAGGGTAACCGTAGCGATGGTCTGCGAGCTGATAGTCAATGCTGCTGCAAACGTGCAGATGGTTGTTGTCTTCCAAACGTCCCCATCTGTTGACTCAGGGATCTAGACGTGGCTGCACGATCCGATACAGCCATGCGGATAAGATGCCTGCCATCTCGACTGCTAGTCATACGAGGCCGTTGGGATCCTGCACGGCGTTCCGTATTAACATTCTGAACCCACCGATTCCATATTCTGCTAACACTCATTGGATTTCGACGAACGTGAGCAGCAATGGCGCGATACGATAAATCGCAATCGCGATAGGCTACAATCCGACCTTTATCAAAGTCGGAAACGTGATGGTACGCATTTCTCCTCCTTACACGAGGCATCACAACAACGTTTCACCAGGCAACGTCGGTCAATTGCTATTTGTGTATGAGAAATCTATTGGAAACTTTCCTCATGTCAGCACGTTGTAGGTGTCGCCTCCGGCGCCAACCTTGTGTGAATGCTCTCAAAAGCTAAACTTTTGCCTATCACAGCATCTTCTTCCTGTCGGTTAAATTTCGTGTCTGTAGCACCGTCATCTTCGTGCTGGAGTAATTTTAATGACCAGTAGTGTAATATGGTGTTCTAAAATCCTCGATAAACCAACTTGCTTTAAGAAGAAAAAAATATTTATCATTACACTTCCTGGCAGATTAAAACTGTGTGCCGGACCGAGACTCGAACTCGAGGAAGTTTCATGTCAGGTCACACTCCGCTGCGGAGTGAAAATCTCATTCTGGATGTGCATCATTATTTATTGAACGCCACATCTTAATTTGTCACAAATTTTCACAGAAGCGTTTTCACTGCCATAGAGACCTGTCGTTATGGAAAGAGGGGGTTAACAGCAGGCAGCTGAATGTGGAAACTCACATACGATACGCAGTACCCAGCGAAATGCTGGAAGTTCACTGTTGTGAATTGGCAGGAGCCAATTCACGGAGTTTGGAGGAAGCCGAAAGGCACGCGTTTAAGCTCACGCAAACTGGCGTGAGGTCTGGAACAGGACAATGTAATTAATATAGCCAATAAGGTACGTTGCTGCTGGAATACTTAACTTTAATCCATAGTTGGTGTACATCGCTCTTCACGGTACATAATTACAATCTCAATATAAACTGGTAATGGCGCCTTGCTAGGTCGTAGCAAATGACGTAGCTGAATGCTATGCTAACTATCGTCTCGGCAAATGAGAGCGTATTTGTCAGTGTAGCATCGCTAGCAAAGTCGTCTGTACAACTGGGGCGAGTGCTAGGAAGTCTCTCTAGACCGGCCGTGTGGCGGCGCTCGGTCTGCAATGACTGACAGTGGCGACACGCGGGTCCGACGTATACTAACGGACCGCGGCCGATTTAAAGGCTACCACCTAGCAAGTGTGGTGTCTGGCGGTGACACCACATTCACATTTGATTTAGTCTCGTTTGTCGCCTTTGTTGCGTCAGTGAGGCCCACTGCAGACGCAGCTAGCAGTCCAATGCAGGGGCATTCCGCCGACAGGCCCGCCATCAAATGCGCGCCTCTTCTGCGCCGCGCCGCCCTGCCTGCCCGGCCCCCTGTTGGCAGGCTTTTGAGCTGTCGCCGGCAGCGCGCTGTTCGACGGGCGGCGCCTGCGGTCGGGGCCGCGCCGTGTCACCGCGTCACAAGCACTGCAGGCGCGCAAACCAGACGTGGCGGAGCAAAGCGTTTCCGCCTTTGGCGGCGTCCACTCCAATTAACTGCAGAGCCGGCCTCGGTCACAAAGGCGCCGCTGGACGCTGGCGACAAACGACGGGAAATGCCGCGCGTGTTCAACACAAAGGTGGAAACCACGGGGGCAACGAAGAAGGAAAACGGAACTGTGATATGGCTTGGTATGAGCACATGTCGAAGAATGTGAAGACTGGTGCCAACTGTTCCTCAATGTAGAGTAGAAATTACATTGGAAGCCTTAACATTTCAGTGAATTAACCAGTATTTAAATAATGTACGCTAACTGAGAGTAGCTGTGAGTGCACGTTGACGGATGTACAAAATTTTTAATTTTAACTGCCTAAATTGAAGCCAACGCTCGAGGCACAGTACATCAAACGTAGCTGATGCGACATGGGAATCATAGCGTTTATGAACCACAGATACAATTGCAAAGAACAGTGACGATGACACATCACATAGTGATGGAAGCGTACAAAATCTAAATTATGGTTTTCCAGAAAACAAATTAAACAGTTGAATACCTGCCACATTTGGGCTTCTTTAATTTAGCTATTGTGTCTTTAAAGTAATTTATAGTGGAGGTACCTGGCGATCAATGTTGTCATGTAACTCCCACGACCCCCTACATTAAGTTAATATAACTTTCCTTGAGCGTCATATTCGAAAGAGAAGCGATCAATTTAATTTAAAGCAAATTACAAGTACTGCAAGTCTTCAGCAGGAACGACAATCATCGCCAGAGAGAGCAACACATCATTTAGATCAGAAACGTCCAACCTTTTAGCTTACTAAGACCACTTTGGAAAGAGGCAAGTATTCTTGGGACGCGCATAATAGTATACTAAACACTAACAATAACAGCTGACAAACAAATAGGTGAGGGAGAGAAAGAGAGAGAATAGGACAGAGAAGGACTGGACCAATGAGAGAATAACATTGTGTGGCCGGAGTTTGAAATCAAGACTATTGAATATAACCTTTCATAAACAGAATGTTATGGACTTTTTTTATAACAATTTTGTGAGATGCTGACTTATCGGCGTCTGTTTTAGAGGGTAGGAATATGGCCTTAATAACGAACTGATATTGTGCGTGTTACGGCCGACTTGTATGCTCAGTAAAAGTAAAATGTTCGGCATGTAATCTCTGGGACGCTATGTGCTATGAGCAATGGAAAATTGGCCGAACGTAACGCGCGTTCGGTCATTACGTCTCTTCAGATTGATCTACCGTCCTCGATGTCTTAGCCAAAGCTGTATGAAACAGAGTTAATTAGTACACAAACATGTAAACATCCTCACTAGAGGTATTTATGATAAGAAGAATAAGAAAAACAAAATCAGCAATGATCTACACACCTACAATATGCATGTGTTTACTGATGCAGAAGGCTGAATAGTTCTTACAAAACTATGTAGAGCTATGTTCTTACCGAAAGGTAAAAAGAACACAACATTGTACGTGTGTTTTGTTACAGCCACATGCTGATTTTATATCACTGATTTTCTGGAACATATTACTGCCATTATTTTTACATTAGACTGTCTTTGACCTATAAAGATTTACATGCATTCAAAGAAAACGAAGCGCACATATACAAGAGAAACAAGAAGCTTTCATGTAAAATAATACTTCGACAGCGACAATCTTAATCCGATGACTAACGAAGATTTTGACACTTGGGTTATCTTTATGCATTGTTCGCTACAAAAACTGAGTGACGAGCATATTTCATTGTCCCACTTGGCCGAGTCATCCTTTACGAAAACGATTATCACAGAGGACGAGACCCGTTAAAACAGTTCGTGATGAAACGAGGTACATGAATAAAGCCTCTCCTGGTGTCACTGAAATTCATTTCCAGATTAACATTCAAACTTCAATAGCAGTAACAACTTGTAAAAGGTCCGGGTTCGATCCCGATATGGTACACAGTTTTAATTTACCAGTAAGTTTCACATCAGCGCACACTCGCTGCAGAATGAAAAATTTATCCTGGAAACAAAGCCTAGGTGGAAGCGAAGCCATTGCTCAGTATTATCCTTTCTTCTAGAAGAGTTAGTCCTTCAAGTTTCAGAGAACAACCTCTATGAAGTTTCAAAGGCAGCAGAAGAGGTACTGCCGAAAGTAAAGCTTCGAGGACGGGTCATGAGTCGTGGTGGGATGGCTCAGTCGGTACGGCACTTGCCCGCGAAAGGCAAAGGGCACCAATTACAAATCCGGGTCTAGAACACAGTTTTAATCGGCCACAGAGTTTCAGTAACAATTATATCTTTCGACGAATTATCTGAAACAGGTATTGTGGGCTGTACTACAAACCTTAAGCACATCGTATTCAACGTATCTGTGGAATTACGTCTGTTTGAGGTCATTATTCACAGGGACGACCGTTTCCATTTGGACAATGCATGAACTCGTGTTATAGATATACTTCATGTTCTGTGTAACCAGCGCCGTTCTGCGATCTTACAGTGAGAGGACGATCAGTTTGATATAGAAGCGGCCGCTCACAGCAGCCGACAGACTTGGAGAAGACTTGCACGAGCCTTGGCAATGCAAGCGCAGTATATTGACGCCTAAAATTTTACTTTAAAATTCAGGTTGATTAATACTACACGTTTTATTTAAAACTGTGATGTGTGGATATTGTGAATCAATAGTAAATTACGAGAAACCAAAGTTAATTCTACATTATTTTACATATAATAAGAGAAATCTGACGAAAAACTGAAAACGTTATCCCACAGCATACGCAGAATACATGTAATTTGAATAAAAACTGATCAGTTTGTTAGCATGTTCTGCTGTTAACCTTTCTTCGGGAACAAAGCACAGGAAGTGAAGTCTCTACAAAACTATTTGATAGAACCTGGAACAAGGTTGGGATCATTCCCTCCAGACTGAGAATATCTCTTAACTGTGCACGGGGTGATATTCGTAGACATACTGACAATTCTGGAGAAGTGTTTTCAATTTTTAGCGCTATTCTCTTTTCTCAGCTTCCATATATTCAGGGTTCCTGCTAATACTTACAAGTGCGGGGGGAGGGGGGGTAAATGAAAATACGCAACTGACAACAGTCAAAATTGGAATAAGAACTTAAAAAAAACTGTAGATACCTTTCATGTTGTAAATACTTTAATTTTAAAAGGGAAGAAGAGTATTTTCTCTGTTCTCAGTAAGATGATAATGACAATATTATCCAGTTTATCTCCAGAAAATGTCGATGGACAAATATCGATAAAAAATCGCATAATTGATTCGTTGTATCGATATCTCGCTATATCGGAGTTCTGTAGTCAGCCTTAGCTTAAACATTTAACTATGGCCAGTATACACCTGGAGATGGCCAGAAGACTCTGCCCGAAATGTCATTACGCTCCTTTCCATCATGGTAGCAAGTTTCTGACATCTGGCGGTTCGCCAGAAATTTGATGGAACAGCAGTAAATATGTTTATTATACTAAATCATTCTTCAAACGTGCACTGAGAGACGAAGATGGGAAGTGTGGTTGACTGACCGTTAATAAAAACACGTAATTCAGTCAACCTTACCCACAGCAATTTTGAAAAATCATGATTCAGCACTATATCTATACATTGATTCGATAAAATACTAGTTTCCGTCAAATAAAAGACCGCCCTCAGTTATGAAAAGACGGCATTAATTACAGGAGGTGCTTCCCATCGTTTCCTTGCTGAAAAGCTTCATACGAACAACGCCAAGAAGGTAAGTTCCGTTTCTACTTCTTCCCGCAACAGCACTTGTATCGCACTTCGGCGCATTTTCACAGAGTATTTACAATATCATCAGCGAATCTTATCGTTGGCTTCCTTTCATCTTTAGTTTTCATCCCACTCCTGAACGTTCCTCTCATTCACGTCTTTTCTTTTATGATAAACTTAGTGAACAGCAGAGGCGAAAGACTAGATCCCCGTTTTATACCGTTTCTAATCCGAGCAACTCATTGTTCGTTTTCCATTCTTTTTTCCCCTCTTGGTTCATGGACATTTTGGATTTTACCCATTTCTCCGTGTAGCTTGTATCAAATTTTCTTAGAATTTCCAAAATATTGCTATACTTTATACATCTGTAGGTCTTGCTTCGTCAGAACGGTCTCTCTAGTGCCTTTACCTTTCCTACAACCAAACTGAGTTTATATTGTCATTGCCAGCAAAGTGTGATCATGGTCTGTTAGCACGATTGCATGATAGCCCTCGCATGTATCTGCCGACGATTTTTTCAGGAACCGTATGTATGATGTTCTTAGGAAATTCCAATAGAAACTAACCTTGCAATTTACCCTAGCAACTATACAAATTCCGAAGGAATGTTGTCTGTGATTTCTATCTCATTTGATCACCAGTATTCGTAAGTGATTTCTCACTCTAATACTGGAACTTCTACGTTCTCCAAAAATACATGCTTTTATTTCTCTATCTCGTTAGGACACTTTTTATTCTTCGCCCTTTCTCCTCTGCGTTTGGCTGGTGCTCAACCATGTGTACCTTCAGCTAAATCAGACAACCACACTCCCATAGGACCTTGAACTCGTTCTGAACAGGACTCTTCGTGCTCCGTTTTGGACTATGCGGCAAGTGTCTACGGAAATGTCACTGATACACACGTCGAACGCCTGCAGAGTATGCATAATCAACAATCCGTCACCTGGTATCAAAGTGCTGCGCGACATCATTACTGTTTGGCCACACGTGCTGCTGTAACAGCGTTTTCTTTCCAGCGTTGTAATCTAAACTCTTTCGGACCTTTTAGACTAACATCAGATGTAACAACCAAGAAGACACTACTGTTCGATGCCCGAGAACGCCTGACAGACCATCCCAGAGTGCTAAGGTTACACAGATGATCAGGAGACAATGGTACGCCAGGTTCGGCTATGCCGTAGTTTGAGGGAGAATTTGAGCCTGTATGTAAGGCGAATTTGCCTCCACAAGCTACAGCCAATGTTTTCAGCGAGTTGCTATATCATGGGCTAGATCGTGAGCTAGTCTTCTTTGAATATGCTACGGGACGTTGGCGCACATGTTGTGTAGTTTTCCGTGCTTGTACTGCTTTAAGCGAACAGGTTTCTTCATTTCCGGCTCACGCATTATTTAGGCAGATTATGCTTGGCAGTATTTACCCTTTTCTGCAGTTTCGGCCAAATCCAGACATCATATGTCAGTACTTTTCGATGAAAATACACGTAAGAACGCGATAGATGAAACAATATAACATATTAACCACTCGGTGGAAACGAATGAAACTGCGGGAGAATTTTTCCAGCAGTCTCCCTGTCGTGCACAGAATGTTTGACATCACTTAGTGTCAAGCGGTGTCATAGAGATATGAGCGTCCTGAAACGAACTTGTGACGTCACATTAGTCGGATTGTCCGCCACACTTCGCGAACGCTCTGTTTCGTGTAGGGCCCACAGGAAATCAGTATTTAATTGAAAAGGTGCCCACTAAAGGTTTTAGTTTTGTCGTGTGCTATCGAGAAC
This sequence comes from Schistocerca piceifrons, assembly GCF_021461385.2. NCBI lineage: Eukaryota > Metazoa > Arthropoda > Insecta > Orthoptera > Acrididae > Schistocerca > Schistocerca piceifrons. The sequence continues at coordinate 281,109,407 of NC_060144.1, forward strand.
TTGCATGCATTAGAATGAGTAGTCACGAATTATTATCGTCTGAAACAGACCTGCAGTGTCACGTGCTGTGACGTACACGCCACGGCCTGTCTCTCTCTCATGGGCCTAGGCGTGAAGACATTCTCACTGTGTCGCCAGATGTGGCTGGCCCCGCAACACAGGGCAGTTTAAGGAACGAGAAGAGACAGTGGATGGCAGTCAGTGAGGAGACCCACTAGGGATTTATTACTGAGTACCCCACGAAATTTCGTTACACAGCTTAATTAATCAGCCATGTCTCCTAAGAAAATTGTGTAACAGTGGAGTATAGACTATCGTTATAGTTTTGGTGTGTTCAGAATACCTGGTTTAAAATATCTCATGTTTACACAATGTAAATAAATTTCTATCAGCTACTTAGCAGACGATATACTATCAAGCTGCTAAAAACATTAAAACGAAACAAACTGTACGATTCCAGCTTCAAAACTAATGCAGTCTGAGGCTAGCGACCAAATAAAGCTAAAAAAAATATTCAGCTTATTTTATGCAGGCATAAAATTTAACAGCAACCACGAGTTTTGAATAATATTTCTATGGAACTTTAACAAATCTCCCTGTATAGAAAGAGGAAATGCATTGCGTTCTGGAGAAGTCGAAGTTTAAGAAACTCGGAACTGATTACGCTAACACAAAGAATAAAACGTCACCAGGAGCTATCAACCGAAAGAAGATCCAACAGAGCGGAAAAAACTGTAACCACGTTTAGACCCATCTATGAACATTGTCTTTTAGTTGGAGTGTTCATTTAAATTTCGTAAAATATAGACTCTATAGTGACTAACACTTTGTTAAGGATTCATGAAAGAAGATTATTTACGTGGAAGAGACCAGAAGACACCGGAAGGTTTCAGATAGATTGTAGAATGATAAGACAGAAATTTCGGAACCAGATTTTTAATTGTAAGACATTTCCAGGGGCAAATGTGGACTTGGACCACAATTATTGGCTATGACATGGAGATTAAAACTGAAGAAATTGCAAAAATGTAGGAAATTACGGAGATAGGATAAATTGAAAGAACGAGGGGAGCATTAGGGAACGATTATAAGAACAGGGGAAAAGAATAAAACAGAAGAAGAATGGGTAGCTTTGAGACAAGAAACAGTGAAGGCAGTAGATAATCAAATGTGTAGGAAAATGTGGCATAGTAGAAATCCTTCGGTACAACAAGAAATATTGAATTTAACTGATGAAACGACGAAACATAAAAATGCAGTACATGAAGCAGGCGAAAGGAAATACAGATATTTAAAAAATGAGACTGACAAAAACAACAAAATGGCTAAGCAAGAACGGCTATAGAGCAAATGTAAGGATTTATTAGCATATATAACTAGGGGAAAAATGAATAGATACAGCCTACAGGAAAATTATAGAGGACTTTGGAGAAAGGAGAGACAGCTTTATATAATATCAAGAGCTCAGAAGGAAAACCAGTTCTAAACAAATATGGGAAAGCCACAAAGCTGGAAGGAGTAATGGGAGTCTATACAAGGTAGATGTACTTGAGAGCAATACTACAGAAATGAAGGACGACGCAGATGAAGGTGAGATAGGAGAGATGATACGTTTACAGCATGTGTAGACTTAGAGAAAGTTTTTGACGATGCTGATTGGAATACTCGCTTTGCAATTCTGTGGGTATCAGGGCTAAAATACAGGGGTCGGAAAGCTATTTACAACTAGTACAGAAACCAAATGGCAGTTATGAGACTCGAGGCACGTGAAAGAGATACAGTGGTTGAGAAGGGAGTGATACAGAATTGTGGCCTAGTCCCGATGTCATTCAGTCTGTACATTGGGCAAGCAGTAAAGGAAAGAACAGAAAAATTCCGAGTAGGAATTAAAGTTCACGGAGAAGAAATAAAAACATTGAAATTTACCGATGACATTTTTTGTCAGAGACCGCAACGGACTGGGAAAGGCAGTTGAATGAAATGGACCGTGCCTTGTAAGGAGGATATAAGATTAACATCTACAAAACCAAAACGAGGATAACAAATGTTGCCGAATTACATCATGTGACGCTGAGGGAATTAGATAAGGAAATGAGGCACTTAAAATAGTGGATGTGTTTTTCTATTTGGGCAGCAAAATAACTGGTGGTGGTCGAAGTAGAGAGGGGATATAAAATGAAGACTGACTATGGCAAGGAAAGCCTTTCTGAAGAAAAGAAATTGGTTAAAGTCGAGTAAAGATTTAAGGCTCAGGAAGTCTTTTTTGAGAGCAAAAAACAAAGACGATAAATAGTTTAGATAAGAATAAAAGAGAACCTTTTGAAATGTGATGCTGCAGAAGAGCGAAGGAGGTAGGTTGCAGCAGTTAGCCGGAGATGAAGAAGCTTTCACAGGTTAGAGTAGATTGGAGAGCTGCACCAAACGAGTCTTTGGACTGAAGACCACAACAACAATAGGGTAACAATCGCGTCGAAGACTGCAGTTCCTTTCGAGCTTAGATTTTGTAAGTAGAATGTGGACCTCAACAATAATCATCTGGGATATATTCTTCAACTGCAGGATGGCGTTAGTAATTTACCATACGAAATGCTTCAACATCCTGCTTTCTGTCGATTCCGAAGGATGTAGAGGTTTGTGAGGGATGTCACCAGATGTAATGTGAAAGGTACATGACCTGAACACCAAGGTTAGGTGTGGGAGAGTTTTGTAAAATACTTTACTAACCCCCTTATGTCTGATAGCGCCGATGTTCTTTCACCTATATACCGTTGTACTCTCCGCCTCTTTTTTCTGAACTGACAGCGCAGCAGAGTACCATGCGGGGGCAATGGGCTACATTCCTGGCCGCCTCAGAGAGATGCTTTGTTGTCTTGATCATCATTTCATCCTCGTCGGCACGCAAGCTGCTGAAGTGGCGTCAACATAAAAATCCTTGTAACAGGCGACCAGCCTACTGTATGAGAGGCCTTGACCACACAGAAACATATTTACGTTTCATTTCGTCTATGTGCTAACCACACCTAGTTAATGCAGGATTGCGCTAAAGAATTATGAAACGCGACTAGACGTCCCCTGTTTGCACCCAAAACTAGTGACTAAGGCAGTTCAAGGAAACTGTCACAGACCTGAATACATACAGTATGCTAATCATATTAAGTAAGCATTTGTATTAATTCTAGTCAGCCGCACAGTAACAGTCCGCCCCGATAGCTGAGTGGTCAGCGCTGCGGTCTGTCACGCCAAGGGCCCGGGTTCGATTCCCAGTTGGTTCTCTCCGCTAAGAGGCTGGGTGTTGTGTTGTTCTCAATATCATTTCATCCTCATCAGTGGACGGCAACGGGACACCACCAGTGGATTCCCTTCTCTAGACGCTCGTGCTGTGGACGTCTCTGACGGGGCTTCCCCCATGACAAGATCTGCCGTACGGCAGAACACAAAGTTTTAAGTACAGTAACAACTGAATGCCTCTAGCATGGCAAGCTATGGGTCACTACTGCACAGCAGCTTGACTGATTTATTCATAATCCATTTATTTGATAAATGAGTGGACAAAATATTCCAGGGGAGATATATTATTCTACAATTAGCAGGTGATGTATGTCGTTACTTAATTTCTATAAATACGAAGGCGTGCTGAACATTAATGCTTCCGATTTTTATGTGTGAAAATACTTGAAGCTTTTTAAATAAAGCGAACTTCATTAACGTTCTAGATCTTCGTGTTTCAGTCTTCATGTTCATTTCTTAGCATAGTCACCACGGCGACGAACACATTTCTCCCAAAGAGAAACCAGTTCATTGATACCGTCTGACTTTATTAACAGCCACAAATTCGCTTTAGCTTGCACCGCTTCGTCGCTATCAAACTGAAGTCCTCGAAGGTGTTCTTTAAGTTTTGGAAACAGATGAAAATCGGATGGGACCAAATCGGGAAAGTACGGAGGTTTATCGATGACAGTTCGTTGTCTGGCATTGCCATAATGAAAGAGAGGGTGCGCTATGTTTAGGCGATATCCTCTTATTCGAAATTCGATTGCAGTATGCTGTTTATCATGCCCTGATGTAGTCCTTCAAGCCACCGCTATGTAACACGCCACAGTTAAGAGCCCTCAAGCGACAACTAACGTCAGGGATAAGGGAAAGTAGACCAAGCAGTGGGAATGACATGTATTCTTCAACCGATACTAAGAACAGAATAAAACAGTTTTTATCACGCCCTTGTATATCCGTTGTTCTGTCTAACTTCGTACACAGTGATATGCAGATGTGGGCTACATAGTGGTGTGGTAACTGTTGTACCAGGAAAGCTGGACACCGTCAGAAATCATTAGTGAACAAGTAACACAGGAAACCGAAGATTTAATTACCTTGTATTTCTCCAGACGTTCGAAGACTGAGCACGAATTATGCAGCAAGTGACAGAATAGAGATATCTCAGTGTCCACAATGAAGAGTGTCTCTGCACTAAAGCACGAACGATGAAAATTGTGCCGCGACTAGGCGTATCATTATGTTGCGAGGTGAGACCGAGCGCGAGTGAGGTGAGTCGCTGCTGCCGGCAGTTCCACATCGCCGCGCTAGAGTATGCTCATGGTACTGATCTACTAGAGGCCTGGCTCAGTTGGTGTGCTACATTGGGTCCGATGGAACCCGCACGACCGCTATCGGCATCTCAGAGAAACTTCCAATTCCGCTGCTGTAGTATGGTATCAATATGTGATAACACATTTATATCTATAGCTATACTAATTATAAAACTGTAAAACGGTCGTGTCTGCCTGTTGGAACACGTTAATGTCTAAAACTACTAACGAATTTTCATGAAGTTTTCATAGGTAACCTGAGCGTAGCTTGGGGAAACGTGTGAGCTTTACTCCATCAAAATCGGATCACAGAAAAAATATACCCTAACTTAAAGCTTTATCGAAAATCGTCTGCCCGACACAGTTCTTTTCATGTTTAATCATCACGGCGTAGTGTTCCAAAGAACCAATAAATTGCGCTGTTAGGTTCGCAGTACACGAAAAAGGCAACATATGGCGCTGTCAGTTTTTTATAATTCAGTTGACAGACGTACTTTCGGAAGCTCACGCCAGGGACGGAATTTAGCTTCGCATTCTCGTCTTAACGATTCTCTGAAACAGTGAATTTGTTTCTCTAATGTACACGGATTTACTGATTTCGCTACGTGTATTAAGGATTTAACATTTATTCGCTCCTTTCGACAGGTTTTATTTATATTCTTTTTCAGGAAAAACGGATTTATTAGTTCTGGTTCAAATGGTTCAAATGGCTCTGAGCACTATGGGACTCAACATCTTAGGTCATAAGTCCCCTAGAACTTAGAACTACTTAAACCTAACTAACCTAAGGACATCACACACACCCATGCCCGAGGCAGGATTCGAACCTGCGACCGTAGCAGTCCCGCGGTTCCGGACTGCAGCGCCAGAACCGCTAGACCACCGCGGCCGGCTATTAGTTCTGCTTAGCGATTTTGGTATGTAGTCGGTATATATTAATTTCCCTATTTATACAATAAAATTGCTTACAAAGCGGTAAGTCTTTCTGAATACATGATGATTACGTGGTATCAAGAATTCATTGAGAAGCTTGAGGTGAAACTTGGTGTGACTCGAGCACATCTGGCCTTAACACATTCTTTGGAAACTCCTTCAGAAAGCATCACCTTAATTCTCAGATCCTTCGCTCGTTGACCATTAAAGCTCCTTCTGTCCAATGTAACGTCACAGGTGAACTAGTTTTTGTACCCTGAATACCGCTCATTCCTAACAATTTACCATTTAGCTCTAAACTTGCAAAATTTGCAGTAAGCTTATGTTATGCGATGATTATAAAAATAGCAGCGACCTTTTTGTCAGTTGCTTTTCGCACAGCCAGCTCTACGAGTATATTACGCCTCCCTCCCATGTTAGAAAAGCAGACAAGCTCCTCCTCCGTGTCCCCAGCCACACTGCCTCAAACACTGTACATGAAGAAATTTAATAGGTAAAAAATAAATTTCATGTTTCTAAAGTCTTTGGCTGCTTAGAAAAATACGCGGGTAACGTCACGTCTCTCAACTGCTTACTAAGAAATACGTCACAAAACGTATTTAAAATTACAGTTGCAGCAACGCTTGTATCAATTAACTGAGAGAGAGTATGGTATTCTCCCACAGAGCATAACAAAGTTCAACATCGTGATCCATTAGAAACAAAATATAGAGGAAAGAAATGAAATTGCCAAGCAAAGAGGCACCTTTCATAACCTCCTCCTTAGTAAATTGAACAGGTTTGGAATATACTCTGAGGAGACCACCACAGTGCATTACAAATTGTCACATAACTAATTAATACATCTTTAAAACGGACAAAAATTACTGAATTGCATGAGTAACAAAAGAATCTTTCGTTACTCATTAAATAAACGAGGTAATCTCATGGAAATGCGGCTTGGCTTACTTCGTTAGGCCATTATTACCAACGTTCGTGTTTGATTAATGTAATGGACATCACAGTATACCAAATGTGTGAAGATTTTAAATTGCAATAAAGTAAGTTCCTAGTGCACAGTAGTCTGTGAAAACTTAAACTGTAGTTTGCAGTTTCCATAACTTTTATATTGTAGACTTATTAAGAAATAAACTTACGTAAATCGTCAAATTCCATTGTTGCAGATCAGTGTTTTTCTCATTACCTCTATCAATAAATAGTCTATTTGTGTTCCACTAGCGTCTCATATCTCATCCTCCTGTCCTTCCTCTATCAACTCTGATCATTGGTACACAATGTTCTTCGTTTTGATATCCTTGTTTATGGCACCCAGAAGCATCATGAAAATTTCTATCACTAGCTCTACGACACTTACCTGTTCCACCCACTTTCCTCAAAAATGTTTCCAAATTAAAATTCCCAACACTCCCATCCTGTGGAGTCTTTCTATGCATAGGCATTAACAAATGTTCCTGACGGAGTGGCACAATAATACCCTCTAATTTCCTGTAAAGATCTTCACAATATACTTTCATCTTCCTATTGTAGCCAAATTTGTATGGATATATTTTCATCTTCCTAGTATACCCAAATTTGTATGGAGGTTCATCTAAAGAGCTGTATAATAACACAGCTCCGTCTGTCTCCATTGTATTCAGCATTTCTTCTGAATTTTTTCCTAAAATTCTTCGAAAGTATTGCAGGCTGCAACAGCTTTTTTTTCTCATTTCGTTCGTGATTCTTCGTTCAGTTTGTTCAGGGTGGACGTTCCATGACGCTTGTTCAAGTTCATTGTCGTTCCATTAACTCAGTTCATTTATTACAGAGGCTGGCTAACCCTCTCACGTTGAGCTACCGTGCCGGCATCTCTAAATGGAAAAATAATGCCCACTTGACGAACGTTTCTGACCTTTCTACCGTATATGAAATTTTGGACATAATCGTTTTTAATTTTTTCCTTCTCTGAGACCTTCAATTCATGAAACTGCTTGTTAATGGAAGCCTCCAACAGTTGCTTTAACTTCTGAGACTTTGCTGACAATCTTTCCTTTCACTCGTTTTTATAAACGCTGAATACTTTCATTAACACTGCACTCCATCATCGCAGTCAGTTTCCTGAAGTCTACTTACATACTTAACTGCTTTTCGCTGCGCGGAACTACGGCACTCTATTATTGCAAAAGTGTTGCCAGTGCAGGGTTTTGGTAACGAACTGGCCTCTCGAATATGCCCTATAAATGTTCTAAGGGATTCGTATCGGGCCATCCAGGTAGCCTAAGCCGGCCGGAGTGGCCGTACGGTTCTAGGCGCTATAGTCTGGAACCGCGCGACCGCTACGGTCGCACGTTCGAATCCTGCCTCGGGCATGGATGTGTGTGATGTCCTTAGGTTAGTTAGGTTTAAGTAGTTCTAAGTTCTAGGGGACTGATGACCTCAGATGTTAATTCCCATTGTGCTAAATTCGCGGCACCGTCCTAATGAATACGTTCGTCGCACGTCGCACATTGATTTCTGCCGCTTTTTCACGCAGTGTTGGTTGTCTGTTAGCTCTGTCAACTCTACGCAAACGCCACTGCTATCGGTCGTTAAGTGAAGGAGGCTGTCGGCCACTGCGTTGTCCGTGGTGAAAGGTGATGCATGGAGTTTGGGATTTTCGGCACACTCTTCACACAGGATCTCTGAATATTGAATTCCCTAACGATTTCCGGTATAAAATTCCCAAACGTCTAGCTCCTACATCATTCCGCTTTCGATTTCTGTTAAACCCCATCGTGTAGCCTGAAACTTTTCACACGAATCACCTGAGAACAAATGACAGCTCCGCCAACGTGAGATGTAATGCCTCAAATTTGATATTCTCGGCATCCTCTTGACACTATGGACCGCGGAATATTGAATTCCCTATGCGACTAGCTCCAGCTATTATTCCGCATTCGAAATCTGTTAACTCTCGTCTTGGGGCCATAATGACGCCTGACAACTTTTCACATGAATCAACTGAGTACAAATGACGACTCCGCCAATGCACTGACCTTTTGTACCTTGTGCATGCGATACTACCGCCATCTATACATGAGTATATCGCTATTCTACTACTTTTGTCACCTCAGTGCAATACAGACTGCTACGCCAGGAGGATTACTTTAGAAATGGTTGCACTAGTACCTTGTGTGCGGCTCTCTTCACAGACGGACTGCCCTTCACAGAAACTGTCCGACAAATCCGTGTCCTCCATTCGCTTTTACTGCCATAGATTTGACACTTTTGTAACTTTTCAGACTACTGCCTTTAAATACAGAAAAGGTGGGACCTACTGTAGCAGATGGTATGGGATTCTTTTTCTTGTGAGTTATACTGACAATTCAGTATAGTGCAGCCTTGTGTCATTTTACTATATCTGCTTCGAGCCTTCCTGAAGCATTGCACCTTAGTCGAATAATTCCTGTCTGCCGCATCCTACATAAACCCTTCGTGGAACTACATGCGGAGATCCTTAATGACCTAATTCTAACTTGTAAATCAGCGCAATTCCTTCGTTACTTAAGACTTCCGGATTCAGAAGCGCCGTTAATTTCTATTACTACAGAAAGCTATTTTTTAAAATCTAGTATCCTACTCTGAGGTCATTTCTTTAGGTCCCATATACTCTAGTATGACTCTCCAAAATGAAAGTAAAGTTCTCTACTGGGAAAAAAAAAAAATCATGAACAACGCGCTCCCTACCCAACTCTGCCAAGAGCGCTAAAGACCGCTGACGAGCTGTCTACGTATTAAGCTAAAAGCTTTCCTGGGGCTTGGTACTGAAAAACGGATTGCCTTCATACGATTTTCGTCGTTGACTCGTTAATAACATCAACGGATTTTGGAACACTCTCAGTTGACCAACTAAGTGCACGCAGCTAAGGAGGGGCGGGCGGCAACAGATAACTGCCTCAACGTAAACTGGGCGTAAACTGAGCGAGTGCTCTAAAAGCGGCGGAAGCGAAAACCCTGTTTCCCTGCTCCCTGATTGGCACTTGCGCTCCGAGCTTTTTTCCAGTTACTAACATTCTCACTTAACGAATCGTTACGGATTTCACACTGCTCTTTTGCAGATATATGGAGATGTCAGTTAGAAAAATACAATCTCCTCATATACTGAATGCATAACGTCACAAAATTTAGAAAACGATCAATTATCTGATTATCCTTTGTTATTTTTAATACTAAAATATTACTCTTCGTTATCTCTCCAGTATTATCGCTGTAATTATATGAGTACTTAGTCTATCTAAAGTTCTTGTAGCATTACAGAGCGTGGGAGTGAGGATCATCCTAACGCTGAACACGTTTCTTACTTGTTCTTCAATTTCAATTGCTATATCAACATCAACTTCGTTCTCCAAATTTCAATTAAAATCAGCAGTATTGGCTAAAGCTGCTATTTATATTTATGTCACAATAACTATTTAACATTACACATATCCAAAGCGTTTTCCAACTTCGTGTACACAGATATATTTAATGCATTAATTTATTTTCTGTGGAACACATGCGCATTATTGTTGCATGCAATGGTTTTGTTGGGTGTATTGGTTACGCTAGGTTGTGAGACATCGCCGGATTGTGGGAGTATTTGCTCCCTTTGTGGCGCATTAGATACAGAAACGCAGTTACTTTCGCACCATTTTTACGTCTGTTTACCAGCAAGAAAAATATTTGTTAATATATGAATTACTTTTTTAATAGCGAAAATGATGTGCACAGAATCTCTTACAGGTCTTCCGAAAATTTATAGAACTAACTTTACGAAATAGTGTGGTATTACAGTGAAACCGTTGCATCTGGTTTAATGTATGTGTCAAAACATTGTTTTCGTCAAAACTTTCACCTTTCCTAATTAAATATGATTAAATTAATAAGTCCCGCCAATCTAAATTAACCTCAATCTAGAAACGAACGCACGACTATGATTAAAGTTAAAGACAGTGATTGCGATAGAGAAATACTCTATTACCATATTAAATTCCCCAATTGGTTCAAATGGCTCTAAGCACTATGGGACTTAACATCCGAGGTCACCAGCCAGCTAGACTTAGAACTGCTCAAACCTAACTAACCTAAGGACATCACACACTTCCATGCCTGAGGCAGGATTCGAACCTGCTACCGTAGCACCAGCGTGGTTCCGAACTGAAGCGCCTAGAACCGCTCGGTCACAGCGGCCGGCTTAAATTCTTCATCTAGAGGTGTGTCTAAATGAGCGGTCTGGAAATAATGCCGTCGAAAGTTTACGTGAAAACCTTTAAACTTTTTTAAAATAAAACAAACATTATAGTAGTATACATCTTTAGTCTTGATATTTATCGGTTAAAGTAGTCACCCTGGCGACGAACACATTTCTTGCAACGAGAGACTGATTTGTTGACACCGTAGAATGTAAGACTTGACGACGGAGCAACAACCTCACCTCTGATAGTAACGCTTCATCAATTTCGAAATGAAGTTGTTTGAAAGAGATGAAAATTTCATGGAGCCAAGTCAGGACTGTATGGAAGATGATTGATGACAGCGAACACAAGGTGATCGTTGTAGATGTCGATGCGCTCGTGTGTGACCTGACCGTCTCATGCAGAAGTCATGGGTGCTCCATGTGTGGACGGACTCTTCGATTTTAAAACTCGACTAAAACACGCTGTTTCTCACTCACCGACATAGTTACGACACACAGCGCCATGTTACACGATACAATTCGGAGCCACCTAGCTGCAGATGGCAGCAAATACGTAGTCATGAAAACTAAAGTTGTAGAATCTTAATACCGCTTATTTTATTCATAAACCTGTAAGAATTTTCCTATATAAATTTCGGGGGCATTACTTTTCAGCACGCGCTCACAGATGGAAGTCTTACCTAGTACAGGTTTACTAGAGTCCTCTCAAGCAGGGAAGGTGAAACGCTCACATAGAAAAATTATTGAATTACTGTGCTGATAAATCTCTTACATTATTTGATTTTCAAACAGCTGAGCAAAACTGAACGTACTCAGACATTTCGCTCTTTACCTATTCTGATCAACACTAAACTGACACACAATATTTTTTTAGCGCAACGCAGTCTGACTTTCAATAATCCCTACAAAAGAATGGCCCTAACTAACAGTAACCTATACCTTTCACAAATTACTTACCTCACAAAAATCATCTTTATTCGAACTGCTGCAATACAGCGAGCGCCACTACTGCCAGCTAAATAAAATATTCGAACTACTGAAGGCAGTAACTACTGACAGGCATAGTTAGCAAATGAAAGATTTTGATAGAAAACAAACAATGTATTTACCTTAATAGTGTTCAAAAGTCATAACATATATAGCAGTTCATGACATCCATTCTTACAAATGTACTGTTTCTGATGGACACACGTCCAGATCATCCGCTCTCAAAAATCCGCCATCTCACTTCCCCACATCCACCATTGTTGGCGGCTCACCTCCAACTGCGCAACGCTAAGCGCTGTTAACAGCCAACAGCCCAACACTACAATAGCGAATATTACAACAATACCACCCAGCCACAGACTGCACACAGCACAGCCAGTGATTTTCATACAGAGCGCTACGTGGCGTTACCCATATAAAAACCTAAACAGTCTACTTACATAGCCCCCATGCTCCCCACAAAAAATTTTACAAATTGTTTTGGACAGTGGCCGATACAGATTTGAAAAAAAAATTTCATAATTACAATAACAAAGAAATAAAATGCGCACACTTATTGATACAATGTTGGTGAAAAGCTAAAATTTTCTCACAGTCCATTAAGACAGTCCTGATTATTCATCATAGTAAAATTGCAGTGTTTTTTTTTCTCAAAGTCCGAGCAGTAAAAGAAAATGCACACGGAAGTAGTGGATTTCTATGCAGTCTTGAAGAAGTAGTGTTGTCCTTCCAACGGATATACAGTGCTGACTTTTGACATGCAGACAGGTAATGGGCCACAACAGAGCAAGCCCATAGCAGAGTCAGTCGAAGTTTTGAAGAATACTGGTAGGTAGGTTATCACAGAGCAGACCCACTGTAGTCCTGGTAGAGATTATGGTATTGGTGGGCCACCAGAGGCGCAGACCCACTGCAGTCCTTGTAGAGATAATGGTATTGGTGGGCCATCAAAGGTGCAGACCCACTGCAGTCCTTGTATAGACGGCCAGCAGCCATCTGTTGCGACTGTGCAGGTGCACAATCACCATCGAAGAGTCTTGTGGACAATATAGCAAGTCCATGTACTACCACTTGTGCACTCACAAAACATTTTTTTGAAATGTCCTTAGAACCAGCAATGCTGTTATCCAGTCCCTTTCTGAATTATTAACACATGTGCAAACGCTAACAGTCCCAACTTCTCACATATTGTGCATTACTATGACCAACAGAAACGTGTGCAGTGAAATGTAACTTAATTTGAAGAACTGGTGTCTCTACAATTATAAATTTACAACATAAGAATACAATTACAAAGGTACAAAATTCGTCATTAAAGAACATAACAGTACAAATATCACTTGTAGTGGTACAGGCTTTACAAAAGAATAGAAATAAACAGTTACATCAGTGTTATAGGAATTATGACGTAAGTACACTCCTGGAAATGGAAAAAAGAACACATTGACACCAGTGTGTCAGACCCACCATACTTGCTCCGGACACTGCGAGAGGGCTGTACAAGCAATGATCACACGCACGGCACAGCGGACACACCAGGAACCGCGGTGTTGGCCGTCGAATGGCGCTAGCTGCGCAGCATTTGTGTACCGTCGCCGTCAGTGTCAGCCAGTTTGCCGTGGCATACGGAGCTCCATCGCAGTCTTTAACACTGGTAGCATGCCGCGACAGCGTGGACGTGAACCGTATGTGCAGTTGACGGACTTTGAGCTAGGGCGTATAGTGGGCATGCGGGAGGCCGGGTGGACGTACCGCCGAATTGCTCAACACGTGGGGCGTGAGGTCTCCACAGTACATCGATGTTGTCGCCAGTGGTCGGCGGAAGGTGCACATGCCCGTCGACCTGGGACCGGACCGCAGCGACGCACGGATGCACGCCAAGACCATAGGATCCTACGCAGTGCCGTAGGGGACCGCACCGCCACTTCCCAGCAAATTAGGGACACTGTTGCTCCTGGGGTATCGGCGAGGACCATTCGCAACCGTCTCCATGAAGCAGGGCTACGGTCCCGCACACCATTAGGCCGTCTTCCGCTCACGCCCCAACATCGTGCAGCCCGCCTCCAGTGGTGTCGCGACAGGCGTGAATGGAGGGACGAATGGAGACGTGTCGTCTTCAGCGATGAGAGTCGCTTCTGCCTTGGTGCCAATGATGGTCGTACGCGTATTTGGCGCCGTTCAGGTGAGCGCCACAATCAGGACTGCATACGACCGAGGCACACAGGGCCAACACCCGGCATCATGGTGTGGGGAGCGATCTCCTACACTGGCTGTACACCACTGGTGATCGTCGAGGGGACACTGAATAGTGCACGGTACATCCAAACCTTCATCGAAGCCATCGTTCTACCATTCCTAGACCGGCAAGGGAACTTGCTGTTCCAACAGGACAATGCACGTCCGCATTATCCCGTGCCACCCAACGTGCTCTAGAAGGTGTAAGTCAACTATCCTGGCCAGCAAGATCTCCGGATCTGTCCCCCATTGAGCATGTTTGGGACTGGATGAAGCGTCGTCTCACGCGGTCTGCACGTCCAGCACGAACGCTGGTCCAACTGAGGCGTCAGGTGGAAATGGCATGGCAAGCCGTTCCACAGGACTACATCCAGCATCTCTACGATCGTCTCCATTGGAGAATAGCAGCCTGCATTGCTGCGAAAGGTGGATACACACTGTACTAGTGCCGACATTGTGCATGCTCTGTTGCCTGTGTCTATGTGCCTGTGGTTCTGTCAGTGTGATCATGTGATGTATCTGACCCCAGGAATGTGTCAATAAAGTTTCCCCTTCCTGGGACAACGAATTCACGGTGTTCTTATTTCAATTTCCAGGAGTGTAAAAATATAAAATAATGAGAATAGTTTTCGAAACATTAATTTCACACATGAGCATTGAAACAGAACAGAATTAATAATGTCTAAACATCTTTACAAAGAAAATAACGTATTATCAAAAAAGTCTACAACATAAATCTTATTAGCTAAACACATAAAGACAGGAAAAACATAAATTCACATAGCGTAATAACACAATAGTACAAGACAGGGTTTGTTTTCAGTGTGACATTTGGAACTGCAGTCCAACCCAAAACTTCATTTCATAGATGTTTCCTCTTATTTCACCTTTTTTAAATACCTTGTCAATGCATTTCTTCCAATTCCTCACAACTCACTCTCTTTTATAGTCTATCCCCTCTTAAGCTAACTTAAATCTACTGAGCTCAGATGCTAAACTAAGGGACGAGGCAATGCAGCAGTACAAAACAACTAACACATACAGCAATGACAAAAAATGCAAATTGGCAAAGCAAGCAGCAATAAATACAAATTAGCAAAGCAAATGCAACATTACAACTAATATGAGCCAATGTGAAGCAACAAGTAAAATAGATCAGTAGGAAAACTGGCTTAACAGAGTATTACAAGGTAAAATTCAGTAACACTATGCCTGGCAATCAGCAGCAGCAAATGCTATAACTTATACCTAAACATGACAAAGCTCAAGCAGAAAAAATATTACACTAAAGACAACAATGCAGATAAGGGAAATGTATATTCACATCTTAATGTCTATGTAATTAAAGTGGTGCACCACAAAAACTTATTGTACAAAAAATTACCAAGTACGTGAAAAAAAAATTATGTATGTAATTTCTGGGACGGGAAATGGCTTATTGTGTTCCCTCATTTTTTTTTTTTTTTGGAAGTAGATCATAAAATTATTATTTACTGGATCTGTGGGCATAAAATATCTATATAAGTACATCTATTAAATTTTATTTTAACCAATGCTGCAGTGCAGGTAGAAACTAGATATTAAACGAAATGAGCATATGTATGAAGTAAAGCATAAAAATATCATTGTATAGTCATGTGGCATTTCATAATTTAGTAGAAATTTTATCAACCCTCGTAGAAAGACACTTGTCATAATCACGTGTGCAGATGTAAGAATGTTTCCAAGTAATGAGTGCGTCGTATTTGTGGTGCTTCCTACAAAGGATTGTCAATAGCGGGGTTAATCGCCCCCTTTTTTTCTTCACCTGTGCCTCTGAAAGGCACACATTAATGGCATTTTTTCAGGTGACTGTCGCTCGGATGGGCCTCCACAGCACATTACGTGAAGGTCATCTACCTTCTTTACTGAAATATTTATGGCAGCAGTTTCCACTACAGTGACAGACTCATATAAAATAACAACTTCAAAGGTTAGAAGTGTGTAGAAACAAAATCTGATATATTACAGTGTCCTAAAAATTTTCGCCGGCATTGTTATACATTCATGCATTTACACAAATTTCATAACTCTTAAAGTACAATTCTTGGTTTCCAACATCCTTTTTCACAAATCAGAGTCCCTAACCACTACTCACTACTCCTTACCTTATTACACATACACATATTCGTCGACACTTCTTCAATATTTCATTGTAATAAATACATAGCATAATCAGATTCGTCATATAGCATCAGCTTATTGATCATAAACATACCTCAACAGCATAATACACATCGTCATCGTAATAATAACATCATAACACCTCAGTCAAATCTCTAAAACGTCATAGCTTTCTGCAATAATTTCAAAACCTAAAAAAATCCTCAGCTCATTTCAATAGTGTCATCCACCTCAAACGTACTTTAAAAATCATGACCTCATACCAAACACATCATTCAAAGCTCTCATAGTATCACAATGATTCCGAAAAAATGTGAACAGTTCACGAAGTACAGACAAAATACAGTTTCATAAGTTTGAAGTTATCCAACTGTGTAATTGTGTAATCATGTGTCACTGATGTAGTAAAAAAATATTTGTCTCTCAGTTAAATGTTCAGATAGCTGTGTAATTTATGTGTTAGAAAAATATGGTACCGATGTGTAAAGTTGTATAAGCAAATACCATATTAGCTAGGGCTCCTTGTGTTTGCCAAACACGTGGTACACAAAGAAAGCGTGTACCCCCTAAGGATTAATGTAATTATACCCTCAGGTGTTACAGTTTACAGTAATGGAATGAAATGTATCATGGAAAACTTTCTTTGTAATTCAAAAATCTTTAAAAATAAATATTTTAAGTACAAAATTAATCACTCAAATGCATGTCCTTTAGCGCTAAATGTGCGTCGTGCTGTAAGATAATTCTGTGGAAGTGTCGTAGTTATCGTATTCTGTAAGCAAAGTTCTGCTTAAGTCAGTGTACTCACCTCATCATAAACAAAAGTGAAATGCTTTGCGTATAGATGTCGTAGTTATTATGCTTATTGCCGTGATGAAGAAAGTACTGTACTGTAATGTATTGTTGTGTTACAGAGAAGGCTGTCTCATTGTAGCTATACCAAAAAAGTTACTACTAAAACAGGTTTTACTTTCCAGAATAATACATAAAAACTGTGCAGATATAAAACAGATACACCGCAAAAGCAACAATGTAAATTATGTCACACATTACTAGCATCGTGATATAGTCGTGTAGCTGTCAAAGAAACCAAATACTAAGTCATCTTTAATCTCACGAAAGTACTTCAAATAAAGAATGTCTTTTCAAGTAAACCAAAATGTTGCATTAAAATCTTATTAGCAGTATATGTTCTAAGTATGTAAGCCTTATAGTCGTTAAGTAATCGTGCAATTTACAAGCAAGAATGTACACACACAATAACACCATGTCCTCTGTTCACTATAAGAATGCATTCGTAATTTCTGTTTAAATAAGTTCTCCTGGTTCTTGACTGGATATTTAACTTCAAACATTGTTGCATGTTAACAGATTCTAAGTCTGACAAAGCATACTAGAAAAATTTTATAGCAAAGACTAAGTAAAAAAAAAAAACAGATTATCTCTCAATAAACGGTTTTACATGTGAAATGTGGTGCCATCCTTCGCTCTTCGTAGTACGCAGAGTTTCATCTTCAACGCAATTATCATGTGGTATACGTCGGATTCCGTAAGGTCCATTGTAAATCAGACAGAATTTGTGACTCAAGTGTTTCTTCTTATGTGACAATGAATGAACTTTAATGAGAACTTTCTGACCAGTATATAATTTCTTTGCATTTGCTTTACCGTGTAGTTTTCTTCTTTTGTCTGCTGCAGATTTTATATTTTTAATAGCCAAATCAATTATGTCTTTGTGTCGAAGTTTACGTGTATTCGGAAAAGGTACAAGCTCTCTGATTCTATTCGGAGGTTCTTCATTCTTCAGTACAAGAATAGGTGGTAAACCAGTGGAGTCATGAGGCATTTCATTCAGCACGTTTTGAAATAAGTGTAAATATTTGTCCCAATGCTGATGCTTTCTGTGACAATAAAGTATGAAAAGCTTATTGATTTCTTTCAGAATCCCTTCAGACGGGTTACAATGTGGCGAGTGCAATGAAATAAAAACAGGTTTGATTTTATGGTTCCAAAGCATGTGTGACCAAACAACAGACCTGAATTGTGGTCCGTCATCTGAAATGCCTTTACTAACGTGTCCAACTTCACGTAAGAAATTTTTAACAAAGGCGTTGATTACAGACCGTCCAGTGGCTTTACGTGACGGAGTGAAAGAAATAAATTTTGAAATAAGTTCAACAGCGACTAGAACGTACGAAAATCCATTCGATGCTCTGACAATGGGTCCCAAGAGATCAACAGCAGCAAATTCTTTTAATTTAGAAGGAATGATAGGAAACAACGGAGCACGATGTGAGATAGTAGGTGGTTTCACCTTTTGACAAAGTTTACAAATAGATATGACTCTTCGAATTCTCTTTTCCATATTGTTAAAATAACAAGTCGTTCGAAGAATATGATAACATTTTCGTGGACCAAAATGTGCGTAGCTGAAATGAATGTACCAAATGAGCTTATTAACAAAATCGTCTGGAATGCAAAGTACCCATAGCTTGTCAGCAACAGTGCTGCGTTTGAAGAGTATGTTGTTTCTAACCAGATAATAACGCCGAATCTGAGTGTGTGTCTTTTCATGCCATTTACTTTTAATGTCTTTCCAAATCGGATCTTTATCTTGTTCATGAGCAATGTCCTTTAAAGATGTGGAGATGAAGTTTTCAAAGGCGACTTTCTGAAGGTAAGGAATATTGAATTTTTTCTCGAGGTTGCCGTCTGTGTTACTTTTCTCAAGCCCAGCCGGTGCCCATGACAGTGCGTCCGCAACAATGTTCTCCTTGCCGGGAATGTAGACTATTGTGAAGTGGAATTCTTGCAGAAACAATGCCCAACGTTTTAACCTGTCATGATTTAATTTTGAAGACATAAGAAATTGTAATGCACAATGATCACTGTATACTTTTATGTGCTTACCAGAAAGAAAGAAACGGAATTTGTTAAATGCCCAAACGATAGCTAAAGCTTCTAATTCGGTAACGGAATAATTTTTTTCAAATTTTGTTAGTACTCGGCTAGCAAAAGCAATGGTTTTCTGAACAGTAGTGTCATTTTCTGTGGCTTCTTGAAATAAATGGGCACCAAAACCGACTTTAGAAGAATCTGTGCTAAGGCAGAAATCTTGTGACAGATCTGGATGAGCTGCTATTGGCGCATTAAGTAGCGATTCTTTCAATGAACTGAATTCCAACTGTGCTTGTTCGTCCCAGTTCCAAATAGTATTTTTTCCAGTGAGAGAACAAAGTTTTGGTGTAGCTAGAATTTGCATATTCAGAAAACGACAGTAAAAATTTACGAGACCTAGAAAACTGCGGACTTGTTTTCTTTGTGGATGGAACTGGAATGGCTCTGATTGCCTCTAACTTTTCAGGATCCGGCTGAATGCCTTCAGAAGAAGTAATATGTCCCAAAAACTTCACCTTTGTCCTACCTAATTCAGACTTTTCCAAGTTAACTGTAATTCCAGATTCTACAAAAATATGTAACACGCTGTTGAGGATGCGATTATGTTGTTCCCATGAGGCTTCTGCTATCAGAGTATCGTCCACATGTAAGGTGATGTGATGTTACGAAACTGATAACAAACCCCGGAAAAAAGGAATGCTGTGTATTTTCTACATTCTGGATGAAGTTCGATCTGATAAAAGCTGGATCTGAGATCGATAGAAGACAACAATATTACACCATTAAAATTTTGAAGAAGTTCTTCCAACGCTTGCGGCGTGTCTGTTTCAGGAATGATGATATTATTGATTTGTCTCGAATCTAAGACAAGCCTGATCGATCCATTTTTCTTCTCAACAACATGTAATGGATTGAGCTTACTGCAGGCTCAATAATGCCCTCGTCAAGCATAGATTGTATTTCTGTTCTAACATTGTTCCTGTTTTGTGAGTAAAAACTGTGGAATGTGCTTGTAAAATCTCAAAAAGGTCCTGCCTATCAGTGTCATTGCAATTCTCAATTGTTTGAATTTTATTCGGAATTAACTCATTAGTATCAATTACGCCATCGAGATCATCCCTGTCAGTACTTGCAGAGTGATGGCTAGTGTCAAGTTCCGTCGAAAATTCCGAACTGTTGTCAAACGGGAGGTAAAGCCGATTAATTTCCTCGTCATGGTTTGAGAGCCAGTCTTCAAATTTCAAAGCTATTGACTTACCTTCTTTCTCTAAACTTATTTCAGCATCGTGAAAGTTTAAGATTGCTTTATATTCATTCAAAAAGTCTACTCCCAATATAATTTCCGTTGACAATAATGGAACAATAAGAAAGTTCATAGAGAAGCTGTGGCTTTGACAAAAGAATTCTAAGTTGGTTTGTTGGCGTACATCTACACTTTTTCCAACGTTTGCACCTTGTAATTTAATCTTCCGTAACGGAAGTGTGGGGCAATCGTTCGATTTGTTGCATTTGCTAAAGGCTGTTTCACTAATTACTGAAATGGGACTGCCAGAGTCAAGTACTGCAGTAAATTGTACGTCATTTACTGTAATGTGAATCACAGGATATGCAATGTTGTTATGTTTTACGTCGTGTTCCTGGAGTAAGATGTCGTAATGTCTTCCATTTTTACGTAATTACTGGCTACGGCAGCTGCATCGTCATTTTCAGAAGTACGTTTTTGTGGCTGAGAGAGGTATGAGTCATTGCCTATTGTCTCTTTGTTGTCGCGCGTCGTTATTGGGATTTGGAGACCTAACTTCTACAAATTCACCTTGTCGAGAGGGCCCTGCCCTGTTTGAATCCCGCCAGTTCTGATGCAGTTCAGGTCTGTCGTTACGATCATATCGTCTGTCGTCATGTCGGTAGATTCCATAGTTTCTTTCTTGTCGGTCACGTGGTGGAGAATTTCTGCCTGAATCGTAACTGTACGCTGGACCGTTGCGTCTGAAGTTATTCTGTCTCCCTTGATAATAATTATTTTGGTTCCCATATTGTCTGTTTCACTGATTGTCTCTGTGATAGTCATTACCGCGAAGAGGTGATCTTTCCCTGTGATTATTACTACTCTGCCAACGGTTGTCATACGGATGGTGTCTGTTTTGGCCACGATCTACGTTGTAAGAATGGCCTTGTCGTGTCCATTTATGATTTCTGTCATCGCAGAATTGTGACGGTTGTGACCTGTAATTGTTGTGCTCCTGTTTTCGCGTTCCGCGATTGTCAGTGTCAATTTCCAATTCTTGTAACAGTCCCTGAAATGCTTCAACGTTGTCTTTGCAACGTCCTGCCAAAATAATATGTCGTAAATTTTCAGGCAATTTGAGTAAGCAAATGCGGATGAGTTCTGAGGGACTATAAGGGTTTGAGAGGTACTGATTCTTGTGCAACATGTCTTCAAAATATTTCACAAGACTGGAAAATTCAGATTGTTCGAAATGTTTCATCATTATGATGCTATGTTTTACTCGGTCTTGTGTGGCCTGAGACCAATATGCTGAGAGGAAGGCATGGTAAAATTCTCCTACACTGTGGCAATCGTGAATGACCGATCGCATTCTTACAGCTGGTTCATTCTCTAAATAGCCACACATAAATTCTAATCTGTGCTCTAATGACCAGTTGGGACGAAAACAATGAGAGAATTGATGAAGGCACGTTTGTGGATGAATTTCGTTGCCGGAATTCTTAAATGTTTTAAATTTACATGTAGTAATAAACAGCTTATAGTCAAAATCGTCATGTCGGCCAGTCGCATGTCGGTCATTGTTACGTCGTTTCGGCTGTTCCATTCCAAAATTCGGTGTACCTTGCCAATTTCTTTCATAATTTCCGAAGTGCCCTGTGTTATCATTTAGTGGCTGTTCCGTATTTCTATGTCACTCTTCCCGTATTGGAGCACGAGTGTCCTCTGAAATATGTAATTCATGTATTACCTGTGTCAACTGATCTAGTACTTCCCGGATTTCTCTTTGGTGTTGCGTATTAATGTGATTCTGATTTTGTTTGAATTTCCCAATTTCTTCGTACTCTTCTGTGTCAGTGAAGGCTACAGGTCTTGTGTCATTCAGATCATCATCCACCTTTGTAGATAAGTTAGTGAACTGATCCGAAAGTTCGGCTATTTTATCCGATAGTGAACTTATTTCCTCAGTGTGTTTTTCTGAACCAAGTTTCAGAGTGTCCATTTGTGTTGAAATCGTATCTACTGTGTCCTTTAAGTTTTCCTGAGTTTTTGCAACTTGCGTAACCGAATCGGTAGATGCAACTGAGTCAATCTTAGCTTGCAAGGTCTCATGATTTTCATGAACAATAATTTGCAGTTCTTTTATGGCTGCTTCGTGATTCTGTAATGTATTTTCATGCCGCGAAAAAATAGGTTGGAAATGTTCACAAATTTGTGTTTTTACGTCATTACAGACTTTTCGACATTTCGATTCGATTTTATGTAACTCAGTAGTTAAATCTTCACGTGTTTGTTCAGGCGTGGTGTCTAACCTTTGAAGATTTTGTTCCATTGTGTCTAACTTTCGAATATTTTATTCCATTGTGTCTAAATTTTGAAGCTTCTGCTGTGTTGTCCCATTTGTTGTATTAATTATAATAACAATGCACTGGTGTCTGAAAGATGTTCCTCAGTGCTTTTCGGCAGTGAATTTGCACCGGCAACATTCACATTTTGAAAAGCAGAAAATGTGTCATGACTTATTTGAGAAAACAGTGAGGACCCAAAAACTGAATCTACAGTATTTGCGAGATTGTGTCCTGTCATTTCGGATTCCTGAGGCGAGCTGTTGCCGACCGATCGATCGATAATGCTTCCCTGTTCACTAATTGTTTCACTGTATACGCCATTATTTGCCGCCCGCTCCATTTCCCTATGCACAATTACCAAATTACCACTTTGAATGTCTGTTAATTCATTAAACAGTGGTGCTGATAAGCTACGCTCGTCGTCACTATTATTCCTCAGTTTACTTTGGAGCCTAGTGTTACGTTTTTCACACGCCATTATTGTCACAAGATTTCACACGATAGCACAGAAAAGTACAATTTGAAGAGCAAAATAAGAAAACACATTAACATAGCACTGAATATAATATCTAGTTACTTGCAAGCGCAGCTGCGAAATACTTGGTGCAAATCTACATGCATGCCACAACTGTTTTACTGTACAACAATGAAAGACTACAACTACAAAGGAAATTCTCTCTACGATTACATGCTAGCAATAAACAATAGCTACACTAATTACACAAACTACAAGAAAAAAATATCAAAAGATTCGAGTGAAGTATCCTCGGCTAAGGGTCGACATATGAAACGTCCCCTTAGAAAAATTATTCAATTACTGTGGTGATAAATCTCTTCCATTATTCGATTTTCAAACAGCTGAGCAATACTGAACGTACTCAGACATTTCGCTCTTTACCTATTCTGATCAACACTAAACTGACACACAACATTTTTTTTAGCGCAACGCAATCTGACTTTCAATAATCCCTACAAAAGAATGGCCCTGACTAGCATTAACCCGTACCTTTCACAAATCACTTACCTCACAAAAATCTTCGTTACTCGAACTACTGCAATACAGCGAGCGCCACTACTGCCAGCTAAATAGAAAATTCAAACTACTGAAGGCACTAACTACTGACAGGCATAGTTAGAAAATGAAAGATTTTGATAGAGAACATACAATGTATTTACCTTAATAGTGTTCAAAAGTCATAATATATATAGCAGTTCATGACATCCATTCTTACAAATGTACTGTTTCTGATGGACACACGTCCAGATCATCCGCTCTCAAAAATCCACCATCTCACTTCCCCACATCCACCAATGCTGGCGGCTCACCTCCAACTGCGTAACGCTACGCGCTGTTAACAGCCAACAGCCCAACACTACAATAGCGAATATTTCAACAATGCCACACAGCCACAGACTGCACACAGCACAGCCAGTGATTTTCATACAGAGCGCTACGTGGCGTTACCAATATAAAAACCTAAACAGCCTACTTACAAAGGTAACTAGCATCCATTCATTAAGAGGGTCTGTACTTCTTTTGAAGGGACAAAGGTCGCCAGGGGAAAGAGGAGCACAAGTGGAAAACTCGGAATAGCACATCGGGTGTGGGATAAACTACACCAAAGTGGCATCATCTGTATTATGTACCAAGCTATGTAAAGCGATTGTATCGTGGGCAGTCAGTTGATGTCAAAGAAACATTCCACTTGGAGACAGTAAGTGATAGCAGAATTGCGGTGTCCTACGTTCTACAGGAACCCACTGTTCTGAAAGCTCCTTAACCGAAGCAATAGAAAGATAATAATCTGTGAAACAGAATGAGACGGGAGGCAATCTGACGCTTACGTTTTCACAACTTGGGAGCCGCAGCCATCAGGCTAACGCAAAGTTAATTGCCACGTTGTTGCCTCTGTTAATAAATAACGAGAGTATCTACTCGCAGGTAATATCAACAAAGTCTACACTGAGAGAAGAGAAATCGCTGCCCGTAGGTGACAAGGGCTTGGTTGGCTAAAACATGGAACAGAACTGATGGTGGGAGTCAGCAGCTATTTATTTATGAACTCCAGCACTAAATATTTGATAACTGGTTAATTATGTTTAAACTGAATATGAAAGGAAGCTTTTTGCATTACGGGAACAGACCTGATTGGTCGGTACTCAGAAGAATCACTGTCAATGGTGCGTAAAATCATGCACAAGTAAAAATTCTATTATGTGTTGACAGCTCTCTGTGGACCTTACTTCCACATGAGACTCATCAGAAGACGCCTTATCCGGGAGAGGGACTTTGATTTCGGAAGTGCAGACTTCGGTGCAAGTTAGATGTCTTAGAATATTCAGCCACCACAGCCACCTCTTACAGCCGACCTTAAAGCTAAGTACAATCGAGGGCAAAAGGAAAAAGACGCAATCGAAGGAAATATCCGAACGGGATGGAAATCGATAGATGTAATATACGTGTACAAAAAATCAAATGATTACAATCTTAGAAAAATTGGATTATTTATTCTAGAGGAAGAGCTTCACAAACTGAGCAAGTTAGTAACGCACTGGTCAGCCTACGGCCCTTATACAATCAGCTGTTCGGCTTGGCATTGATTGGTAGAACCATTGAATGTCCTCCTGAGGGCTATCGAAATGTTGTGTTACATCATCAAAATTCCGAGACGGTTGGACAGACGTAACCATAATGCTCCAAACGTTCTCAACTGGGAAGAAGCCCAGTGAACTTGCTGACCAAGCTAGAGTTAAGCAATCACGAAGGCAAGCAGTACAAATTCTCGCTGTGTGTGTGGGTGGGCATTACCTTACTGCCATGTAAGAACAGGATGGCTTGCTATGGTGGACAATGAAAGGGGGGGAAAATATCGTCGACGTTCCGATGTGCTGTCCGGGTTCCACGAATGACCAACCTGCTATGAAAAGAAATAGCAGCACAGATCATTACTCCAGCTTGTCGGGTACTGCGATTGGTGACAGTTGGTTCATATCCAACCACTGTCTTAGATATCTTCAGATGCGTCTGCATCCTGGAATCTCATTGATTATAGTAGAGTCGTCAGTGATGAATCCCACTTCCAACTGAACTCCAACGACCAGCTTAGACGTGTATAGAGACGCCCCAGACAGTGGTGGCATACCAGTCTGACTGTCGCCCATCGTCTTGCCTAAAAAACAGGATTGATGGTCAGTCGTGCCATTGCATTTGATAGTATGACCGCTCTGGTTGTCATGCGTGGCATCCTTACAGCACAGCGGTACGTAGACAATATTCTACGTCGTGTTTTGTTACCCTTCATGGCAAGCCATCTTGAGCTTACGTTTCTGAAAGATAATGCCCATATAAACACGGAAATTTTCTGTTGATTGTCTCCATGCTTGCAGAACCCTACCTCGGCCATCACGGTCCCCGTATCTCTTCCTATTTGAGAACATTTGGAGCAGCCTCATGATTTTCACGATAGAACGCACCAAATGGACAGAATTTTGCACGATAGCCCTCAGGAGGAGAACCAATAACTCTGTCAATGAATTCCAAGAGGCATAAAGGCAAGATTTGGTCCAACTTGCTCAATGTGTAAAGCTCTTTCTCTTGAGTAAATCATACAATTTTCCTTATCTTAGTGACACGAACGTTTCCAGCATGTTAATTTTAACGAACTGCAGGGAGAATCTCACAGTGTAGAGTAAATGTTCTCACAGAAGAGGAATAGAATAATATGCAGAATAGTGGGGAAATCTTAGAAGCAGAATCCATATGTCCGGATAGTGTGAACATTTCACAAGCATCTAAAGCCGCCGGTAGCCAAGTGGCACCAAGTGCCGTAAATCGTGATCCGAATCCACAAACTCCAGCAGCATTTGCTTTACAAATATTTTTCATACATCAATTCGCGAAGAATGAGAACAGTTAAAATAATTAGAAACAAAGACTAAAGAACAATTTCAAAGATTAGAAGAACAGTATCACGTATAGTTGAGAGACCACCAAATAGGAACAATGAATAAGATAAGGACGACAAACAGCTAAGAGCAGCAATTACAAAAGCCATGGAAAAGATTTTGGCATGAGCGTGGGTGAAATAGAAAAGAGGCGAGAAGAAGATTTGTGAGACCTAACGGGCGGACTGTATCATATTGGAGGTGTGTCCACATGTTCTTCTCAGCCAGAAAATTCATTTGCAACGGTAGGTGCAGCATACCTAGACTTTGGCAAGGATGAAAACCGAAAACACTTCGTATGAGTACAAAAATATTCTTTGTTTCCAGATCCTTCAAATAGTTTAAATCCCAAAATTTGGATAGAATAGCTTCAGGATGTGCTGCCGATGTCATTGTCACTTACACTATGTGATCAAAAGTATCCGGACACTCCCAAAAATGCACGATTTTCATATCAGGTGCATTGTGCTGCCACCTACTGCCGCGTACTCAATACCAGCGACCTCAGTAGCCATTAGACATCTTGAGAGAGCAGATTGGGACATTCCGCGCACATCAAGGACCTCGAACGTGGTTAGGTTATTGGGTGCCACTTGTGTCATACGTCTGTACGCGAGCTTCCACACTCCTAAACATCCCTAGGTCCATTGTTTCCGATGTGATAGTGAAGTGGAAACGTGAAGGGACACGTACAGCTCAAAAGCGTACAGGCCTACCTCGTTTGTTGACTGACAAAGACCACCGACAGTTGAAGAGGTTTGTAGTGTGTAATACGCAGACATCCATCCATACCATCACACAGGAATTCCAAACTGCAACCGGATTCACTGCAAGAACTATTACAGTTAGGCGGGAGGTGAGGAAACTTTGATATCATGGTTGATCGGCTGCTCATAAGCTACACATCATGCCGGTAAATGCAAAACGACACTTAGCTTGGTGTAAGGAGCGTAAACATTGGACAACTGAACAGTGGAAAAACGTTGTGTGGTGTGACGAGTCACAGTACACAATTTTTCGATCCGATGGTGGGGTGTGGGTATGGCGAATGCCCGGTGAACGTCATCTGACAGCGTGTGTAGTGCCAAGAGTAAAATTCGGAGGCGATGGTGTTATGGTGTGTTCGTGTTTTTCATGGAGGGGGCTTGCACCCCTTATGGTTTTGCGTTGCACTATCAGAGCATAGGACTACATTAAAGTTCTAAGCAGCTTATTGCTTCCCACTGTTGAAGAGCAGTTCGGAAATGTCGATTGCATCTATCAATACGATCGAGCACCCGTTCATAATGCACGGGATGTGGAGGAGTGGTTACACAATAATAACATCCCTGTAATGGACTGGCCTGCACAGAGTCCTGATCTAAATCCTTTAGAGCACCTTGAGATGTTTTGGAACGCCGACTTCCTGCCAGGCCTCACCGACTGACATCGATACCCTTCCTCAGTGCAGCACTCTGAAGAATGGGCTGTCATTCCCGAAGAAACCTTCCAGCAGCTGAATGGACATATGCCTGCGAGAGTGGAAGCTGTAATTAGGGCTAAGGGTGGGCCAAATCCGTATTAAATTCCAGCATTAGCTATGGAGGGCGCCATGAACTTGTATGTCATTTTCAACCAGGTAGCCGAATACTTTTGATCACATAATGTACAGTGAAAATAAATTTTGTTTTTACATGTTTTCATGAAGATGCAGCCAGACGAATGGAAATAATCACGGGGTACTGCAAAACATATGATGATTTTAAATAAACATTCTTCATGTAAGCACTGGTCAAAAGCCAAGTGAAGTTTGGTATTCTTATGGCAGAAATGCACATACATTCCAGATGGCTGGGTGGAGTTCAATATTAAAACGACATGGTTAGCTGCAATTAATTTCTAGACACCATATAAACGAACGAATTGATTCGGATTTGTTTCACAAAGTTCCCTTATAACTTACACCGAAGAGAAGTTATTATAGAAGGCTAAATTGTGAAAGACATGAGAGTATTCCAATACTTAATTCAGGAGCTTGGTTGCAATTGTGTTGCAGGAGTGGAAGACTTGCTATGCTTTGTACACACCCATTTTCAGCTGGAAAGACATGAACATGACCATCATGATTAGCAAGTGAGACTTCAACCTTGAAGAAAGGGAAATTGGTGGAATCGTCAGAACCAACATAGACAATTTGGTCACAATATGGGCTGAATCAAGGAAGAAATGATAGAAGAGATAAAAAGATCGAAGAACGAGTCTAAAAAGTAGAAACATATAGTCCAAACCCTGAGAATAATAGAGAATTAGAGAACAAAGATGTGAACAACAGAACTGGTTGGTAACACGCGCTTCAGGGAGGACTCTCCAAAGTGTGAGAAAAAGTGTAACATTCTATATAGACGTCCAGGAACATCGGAAAACATTACAGAGGTTTGTAGCTACCCATTACTTTATGTAAACATAAACGGTAAAATAGCTCAGTATGTGCTAGACACTGTTATTCAGGTGGTAGTACTAGATAAATGGGTGCATGTGTGTGTGCCAGGTAGCGACTGGTCTGAAACGTCATCAGTGGCCTTCATTAGGTGACTGGGTACCATGATCCCAGAAGTAATGATGAACAAAGTGACATTATACATCAATGATGTACTCATTGCAGTAAATATGTAAGAAGACCACAATGCTGTTTGGGTAGTTACTTAATGCATTCCAGGAGAGGAAATAAGAGTAAGAGAAGCCGGAGTTTGGATGGAAGGATGAACGGTTCCTGAGCCACGTAATATCTGCTGATGGTATCAGAGAGACTGAAAAAGCATGAGGCAATTGAAAACTTTCAAGTCTCAAGAACGAAACGAGAAATATGTGCATTCCTGGGATTGATAGACTTTATCTAACTTGCGTCGTTTGATGGTAAAGATGTGGCGTGAATCTCGACCGAAGTAGAACAACACGAATTTGAAAAGTTAAAAAATTCTTTGCTGAAAGCAAAGCGTCTGTTCCTCACAGGCCTAAACTTAGTGTTCTTCATAACGACTGATGCAATATTCGATGGTCCTTGGAGACCGTTTGTTCCAAGAACTCAAACAGGATGGAGAATCAGTAAAACAAGCCATTTCAAGTGGGAGTTGCTGAAAGAAATGTAGTAATTGAAGTTGTGGCCTTAGCAAATTTTCGGTGATTTACTAAATTCAGGTAAATTCCAATGGAAAGATTAACGAAAGTGTACAGTAATCACAAACCTCTAGAATTATTGATGACCATGAGACTCATATATGGAGACCTTAGCCATTGTCCCTTTATCTACAAGCATTTAAGTTCTATGCTGTGCATGTTGAGAGAACAGAAAACAATATAGCAGACGTGTTGGCACGTACAGCACTGATATGCAAGGACATTAATGAGTTAAAGGAGACAAATTTGGTCAGTTGTGTGGGAAGAGAGTAACATTCAAGAATTTTGTAGGGTCTGCACTTGCTGACACTGACACGGAGCAGGACAAGGATTCCATCCTGAGAGCAGCTAAGATAGAACGACAGAAGGTGAGGCAGTTAATACCAAAACAATTACTTAATTAGGAATAATGTGTTGTTCAGATGAGAGCAGCTGGTTGTTGTACATTCAGGAAGAGTTCATTAATATATTAAACAGGTACACACCTCTGAGTCACATTTCAGACCGCAGAAATGCTATAACAACTTAAGAGGTCCTGTTCACTTCAAAAACGTGGATGTACTCATAAGAAGGGTATTAAGCAGTTGTGTACCATATCAGAAAGCCAGGTGTACCACAGTAATGCTCCAGGCACCCATGTTTCCAGTTGCTGATTCGAAGCATGCTCCCATAGGATGGTAGGTCTACAACTGTTCAATACTAAAGAAATTTGATTTTTTTATTTTCCTCGTCTCTGTTGCACGAATATACAATTTTTGCTGCAGTGGTTACCAGTTCTGGACTGACACATTCATTCTCAAACACACACACTCTGCTATTAACTGTAACTACAGATAAGGTATGGTACAAACTATTGTGACAGTTTTGTTGTGTCAATCAGATGCAGCAGTAGACTTATAGGCTTATATTAATGAGAGTACTTGTTGTCTACAGTTTGAATTTCTGTCCAGAAGCTACTCATGCCTTTTTGCACCACACTGTATGACCAGTTACTGTTAATAACTAGTTGTATAGTCTAAGAATATGCATGTCAGCCCAAAGACGGTTACTATTACTGTAGAAACTGTATATTCATACAACTGAGAAGGACGGAATAAATAAATTAAATTTCCTCCCTTCCAAGTTCATGACCTTCACGCCACTTAAGAGCACCATCTGCAGGTCATTAACGAAAGCTTTTACTAACCATTTCCTTCATGTCACCAGTACTATAAAAAAAAATATTATCAGGCAACATACAACAGTTCCAATCAAGCAGCTGGAAGAATTATATATGTCAGATGAGGATAAAAATTTTATACATATCACATTACCTTCCAGCTTCTAATCCACAGAAAGGATTGTGAAAGAAATAGTGAAGATGTTGCGTTAGTACTGCCACCATCGACACAGAGTGTAGGATAAATTCTTAGCAGGCTTCCAAGAAATAATAAATGATCTAGCACATGACGATACATGAATGTCATCAAGACTAGTATTAGCAACCAGCAGACGTAATGACTGAGATTGAAGACTGTCCACCGGCTGTATGTGCACACCACAAACAAATCAGGAAACTAGCGCTGGAAAGGATAAATTAAACTCCAGGACACAGGGAAAATCAATAATGGTCAATATACAAAATTAGTCAAGAGAGATAAAGTATTGTTGTAATCGAGGAAAACATCCAAGAAAAGTACATCTCTATGCAGGAAGCTGTTATACATACAGGGTGCTCCACTGATAGTGATCGGGCCAAATATCTCACCAAATAAGCATCAAACGAGAAACTACAAAGAACGAAACTCGTCTAGCTTGAAGGGGGAAACCAGATGGCGCTATGTTTCGCCCGCTAGATGGAGCTGCCATATATCACACGTATATCAACTGGGTTTTTTGAAATAGTAACCCCCATTTATATTACATATTCGCGTAGTACGTAAAGATATATGAATGTTTTAGTTGGACCACTTTTTTCGCTTTGTGATAGATGGCGCTGTAACAGTCACAAACGTATAAGTACGTGGTATCACGTAACATTCCGCCAGTGCGGACTGTATTTGCTTCGTGATACACTACAAGTGTTAAAATGGACCGTTTACCAATTGCGGAAAAGGTCGATATCGTGTTGATGTATGGCTATGGTGATCAAAATGCCCAACGGGCGTGTGCTGTGTATGCTGCTCGGTATCCCGGACGACATCACCCAAGTGTCCGGACCGTTCGCCGGCTAGTTACGTTATTTACGGAAACAGGAAGTGTTCAGCCACATGTGAAACGTCATCCACGACCTGCAACAAATAATGATGCCCAAGTAGGTGTTTTAGCTGCTGTCGCAGCTAATCCGCACATCAGTAACAGACAAACTGCGCGAGAATCGCGAATCTCAAAACGTCGGTATTGAGAATGATACATCAACATCGATTGCACCTGTACAATATTTCTATGCACCAGGAACTGCATGGCGACGACTTTGAACGTCGTGTACAGACCTGCCACTGGACACAAGAGAAATTACGGGACGATGACAGATTTTTTGCACGCGTGCTATTTAGCGACGAAGCGTCATTCACCAACAGCGGTAACGTAAACCGGCATAATATGCACTGATGGGCAACGGAAAATCCACGATGGCTGCGAAAAGTGGAACATCAGCGACCGTGGCGGGTTAATGCATGGTGCGGCATTATGGGAGGAAGGATAATTGGCCCTCATTTTATCGATGGCAATCTAAATGGTGCAATGTATGCTGATTTCCTACGTAATGTTCTACCGACGTTACTACAAGATGTTTCATTGCATGACAGAATGGCGATGTACTTCCAACATGATGGATTTCCGGGACATAGTTCGCCTGCGGTTGAAGCGGTATTGAATAGCATATTTCATGACAGGTGGATTGGTCGTCGAAGTACCTACCATGGCCCGCACGTTCACCGGATCTGACGCCCCCGGATTTCTTTCTGTGGGGAAATTTGAATGATATTTTCTATCTTGGTCGACCGACAACGCCTGACAACATGCGTCATCGGATTGTCAATGCATGAGCAAACATTACGCAAGGCGAACTACTCGCTGTTGAGAGGAAAGTCGTTGCACGTATTGCCAAATGCATTGAGGTTGACGGACATCATTTTGAGCATTTATTGCATTAACGTGGTACTTACAGGTAATCACGCTGTGACAGCATGCGTTCTCAGAAATGATAAGTTCACAAATGTACATGTATCACATTGGAACAACCGAAACAAAATGTTCAAACGTACCGACGTTCTGTATTTTAATTTAAAAAACCTATCTGTTACTAACTGTTCGTCTAAAATTGTGACACATATGTTAGTGACTCTTACAGCGCCATCCATCACAAAGAGAAAGATGTGGTCCAACTAAAACACTAATATATCTTTATGTACTACACGAATTTGTAATAAAAATTGGGGTTCCTATTTAAAAAAACGCGGTTAATATCTGTTTGACCTATAGCGGGCCAAGCATAGCGGCATCTGGTTTCCCCCTTCAGACTAGACAAGTTTCGTCCTTTGTAGTTTTTTTTCGGTTATTTCTTGAGATATTTGGCCCGGTCACGATCAATGGACCACCCTGTATTGTGTGGACTGTGCCTTCTGCAAAGAATTATACATGACTGTGTTGTGGAATTAGGGACGTTGCAAAGCCGTAAATCAAAGGAGTAGACAGTCAATTTCTCACTCCAAGATACTCAAAAATTAAGAAAATTCGTAAGGCGGTGCAAAGACAATACAGCTAATATAGTGACCGTCAGTAGAAAGTATTGATATGTGTACAGGACGTAGCGCAATCCAAGTAAAGAGGAGTAGTAAAATCGTAGTTAATTGCTCTGTGTATGAGAACGCTAGTCATCGCCAGACAGAGCCGTTTAGTCTGTGTGGGAGATGGCAAAAGAAGAAGCATTGGACGAACTTTGGCTGAAGCTGAAACAAGGATAATGTTCATATTTTAGTGATGGTGATTTTAATAAACCATTCATTAGGTGGCGCTAAGCCAAAGGTATTAGGGACTAATTGATGCAGTCATGAAGTAGGTTTGTGCGGGAAGTATCGAAAATTAAACACGCGATTTCCAGGCAGTGATTTGCTGTTGAATTGCGTTGAATGACTAAGTTGCGAATTATCCCTGAGCCAATGTGAATTTTCTGTAAGTGATCCAGATGCGTGGGAGCACTGTGCCAGGTGTATTATTTTGATGAGTAAGGGGATACAGAATTGTCATGAAGATACGTAAGTCCGATCAATATACGATGTACAAATTTTTGTATTTTATTATGCTTTTGACAGGATGAACTATGTTACTGGAGGACTCCTATACCAACATAAGGGAAGAGGACGTGTATTGCTGGAGATGAGTTCCAGGTACAACAAAAAAGGTGTCTACAATAATGATGAAGAAAAGAATATTAGTACGTTGACCATGTAACTAGCGGAACCCCATGATGCACAACGAATGGTAAGATCAAAAGAATGATAAGTAGGTAAGGTTTCGCATATTCTGATAAATAATCTAAGAAATGAACAACTGTTATGTGGTTGTTTTGAAGTGAAAGATAAACAGTAATATGTGTATATTTGATAGTGTGGGGTACAAACTATTTGATATAAAATGAGAAAAGTAATTGCGATGGAAAATCATAGGATGGAGTGCAGAAGTGCAGCAGCAAATGAAAGATGGAACATCGGAGATGAAACAAGCATAAGAAAGAAAATGGATATTGTAGTAAGAGAAGCGTGAGTAGAGTTGCCGCAGCAGATGCACTGGCATAGTAGTTAGCGGCGAATAACAAGATACTCGTTACATGTTTGCTGCAGTATCAGCAGAAACCTGAGGTGTAATAATGCAAAAATGGATTAATAACTCCAGGCTCACGAAAATATAAAAAAAAATGGGGAATCCAACGTATACTTCTTGGGAGTAGATTACAATTGTTACATGTTCATTCAACCAAGAAATTCACGTCACCTTGTGCATGATTGATTTCTGTATAAATAAAGTCGATGGAAATCATACATTTGGAATAAAGTTTCTGTAAACTGTTTGTAAAGTACAGAAAACTAGATGAAACTTGTAACCAAATGATTCAGTGTAATTATAATGAAGTAACTGTAGGAAAAAGGCATAGCCTATGATGAAACGATGCAACTGCTTTTGATTGTTTGTGACATTTTGTCACACTGAGACTGAACGAGTCATACAGTGAGAGGAGGTACGACAAGGAGATACAGCTACTTCGAGATAATCATCACGAGGCACAAGGTCCGTGGCATCCCGGAGTTGGAAGAGGACAGTGACCTCGAACATGACAACGAGTGTGGAACGATGTCGTCACGTACCAGACAACATCACACTGCACTGCATACGACTGAGCTGATTTAAATTAGGCAATCTGAGGAGAAGTATAGGAGAAGCGGCCATTTCTCTGAGGCTATGAGCTGCCCAACCACTTGCTTGTCACCGTTGGTTGACTCTGCAAGAGGTCATATTGACGACTGCTGCCACGACGCCACGAACGCTCATTCCGCCGACTGCCCAACACACAACAACTCAAGAGCTCACACATGCTTAGCAAATCTGATGGGTAACTATGTTTACGTGGGCTCTGGACACAGACACTATAGAAATGTTCATTAAGTGAACTCAGTGAACTCACCTTCAGCCGTATCACACAATGGTGTTCATCCCATATCCTGTATCATGCCCGTGACACCCTCTTCCTTATTCCACGATAATACGAAACGTGCTACTCTTCGTTGAACTTTCTCGATATTGTCTGTTAATCATAATCATGGTAAGGATCCCAGACCGCGCAGCAGTACTCCAAAAGAAGAGGAACAAGAGTAGTCTAAGCCGTCTCTTTAGTAGATCTGTTACAGTTTTTAAGAGTTCTGCAGATAAAACGCAGTCTTTTGTTTGCCTTCCCAACAACATTTTCTGCTTGTTCTTTCTAATTTAAATTATTAGTAGCTGTAATTTCTAAGTATTTAGACGAATTTACGGCCTTTAGATTATACTGATTTATCGTGTAACAGAAGTTTAACCTGATTCTTTGTAGCACTCATGTGGATGACCTCACATTCTTTATTATTTAGGGCCAACTGACAATTTTTCGCTATTCATATATCTTTAATGTATCGTTTTCCAATTTCTTTTGTTTTCCTGATGACTTTACTAGACGATAAACGGCAGCTTAATCTTCAAACAACCTGAAAGGCTGCTTATATTTTCTTCTAAATCGTTTATGTAGGCAAGGAACAGCAGAGGGCCCATACCACTACCATGGGGAACGCCAGAAATCACCTCTCTTTTATTTGATGACTCTCCGCCAGTTGCTACGAACTCTGACCTCTTGACCTCTTTGACAGGAAATCACAAATGCAGTCACATAACTGCGACGACATTCCATAAACACGCAATTTCACTACAAGCCGTTTGTGTGTTTCAGTGTCAAAAGCCTTTTGGAAATCTAGAAACACGGAATCAATTTAAAATCCTTTGTGAATAGCCCTCAACACTTGCTGAGTGTAAAGAGCTGGTTGTGTTTCACAAGAAAGATGTTTTCTAAATCCATGTAGACTGTGTGTTAACAGAGGTCATTCATAATGTTCGAACACCATATATGTTCCATACTCCTGCTGCATATCGACGTTAAATATATGGGCATGTTATTTAGTGGATTACTCTTCCTATGTCTCTCGAATATTGGTGTGACCTGTGCAACTTTCCAATCTTTGGGAACGGATCTTTCGTCGAGGGTGCAGTTGTATGTGATTTTTAAGTATGGGGCTATTGCATCAGCATACGGAACCTAATTGGTATACAGTCGGGACCAGACGACTTGCTTTTATTAAGTGATGTAAGTTGCTTCACTACTTCTTGGATACCTACTTCTAAGTTACTCACGTTAGCAGCTGTTCTTGGCTCAAATTATGGAATATTTACTTCGTCTTCTTTGGTGAAGGAATTTCGAAAGGCTGTGTTTGGCAACTCTGCTTTCGCAGCACTGTCATCGATAGTATTTCCATTGCTATCGCACAGAGAAAGCATTGTCTGTGTGTTGCCGCTAGCATACTTTACATACGACCAGAATATCTTTGGATTTTCTGCCATGATTCGAGATACAGTTTCGTTGTGGAAACTATTGTAAGCATTTCGCGTTGATGGCCGCGCTAAATTACGAGCTCCTGTAAAGGATCGCCGATCTTTGAGATTCTGCCTTCGTTGATATTTGTCATGCGTCTTTCGTTATTTCTTCAACAGTGTTCTGATCCGTTTTGTGTACCAAATGACAACAACACTATCAAAAGTGTGAATGCTGTAGACAGTGAACATTTGTGAAAGTTTTGTAATGTGGAAAATACAAATGTTATATGATGTTTTAGCTTAATTTTTTGTGCTTGTGAGTCGCTACTTACAGACATATACCTGATTTTTGTTATGCACACGTACAAACGTGCAGTGAAAATGATGTTTGTAGTGTGTATACCAACGCGTTTGGATTTCTAGTATTGTGAGGTTCTCATATATTACTTGTCATGTGATTCATATATGTTTCAGTATCATCCTTACAGTGATTTAGTGTGCGCCATTTGCAGTAATGTATGCAAGTCTTACTAGCCACACCAAAATAATCAATCAAAATTGAGCTGCTCACGGAAACAAAAGCGCCAAAACAGGAGTTTGAAGATACAGAGAATTAACGTCTGCAATTGATCCATAAATGTCAATTATTTTTGAGTTAGATAACAAACCACTTCAGTTGTAAATAGTTTTATTGGATCAATCACGACCAATTTCGAGCGATTATAATTCCATCTTCGGGTGAACAAGAACCATGAGACACTAAGCCGCCACACACTACACTGCACGCTGCAGGTACTTGACAGCCACACGTGAAGCTAACATACGGAATAATCTTATTAATAATTTCATTCTGACATCCCGTTTTTTATTAAAATCTATATTCTTCCATAAAGACATAAAAAGAACAAAAAACAGACTATAAAACATAAAAAATACAAAAGTAAACGCATTGCTGTACTGGAGATACCATTATGCACCCAAATAATATACGCTGACAACAAAACGTAATAAAGGATAAGATAACATTTACACAGAGCTACTAGAAGACTTAACTTTATAGCTCGTAGCTTGAAAGTACTTAATTTGTCACCACTGTCATAAGAGAACTGCCCATTGTCCTAAAGTGTTGCATTTACTCATAAGAAAAATCCATGATGAAAAGGAGGAGTGTAATCTAAGTGGGACAGAACGTCAGCAAACTTACTTAGTTTCACTGAGTTTGATTCCGTCGTTTTGTAACTGAAAGGTGAGATCTGGGTTTGCCTTGCACGTTAGGAGAAATTCACTTGCGTCAGATGTTATGACATAATATCATACATCTGAATACAGATGATGGGTATGCGTATGTCCCTTTCCCTGCATACATTCCTTAGAGCGACAGACAGTTGCATTCTGAATGTCAAAGTCATCAGTTTCTCAGAATGTTTTGACTGTTTGCTTCACTTTCACATAATTTCTCAAAACTTTCAAGAGAGTAGTGGTCCAAATGGTTCAAATGGCTCTAAGCATTATGAGACTTAACAGCTGAGGTCATCAGTCCCCTAAACTTAGAACTACTTAAATCTAACTAACCTAAGGACATCACACACACCTATGCCCGAGGCAGGATTCGAACCTGCGACCGTAGCAGCAGCGCTGCTCCGGACTGGAGCGCCTAGAACCGCACGATCACTGCGGCCGGCTCAAGAGAGTAGTGGCAGTTAGGCACTACGTTATTTTAATTTACGTTTTCCAGACGTAGATACACATTCTTTGCCCTTGTTACAGCTCATCTGCTTAGATTTACGTTCTGAGGTGCTTCTCCAACTTCTCCAAGTAAACACATCTGTTCGTTCTTTTGTCCCGTCATGAAAGGCCTCTGAGACTGTGACAAACTGCTCGATATGGCCATATCGAAATACTTTCTTTGCAGATTACCTTAATAACAACCAAGAACATCACTGTTATTATCATTATTACTTTTCGTTATTACAACTTGTACAAATACTAAGAAGAAATACTCATATACACTCCATAAA
The DNA here is from genome assembly GCF_021461385.2 of Schistocerca piceifrons. NCBI lineage: Eukaryota > Metazoa > Arthropoda > Insecta > Orthoptera > Acrididae > Schistocerca > Schistocerca piceifrons. Next base: position 281,148,175 of record NC_060144.1, read on the forward strand.
ACATTCAACAGCAGAAATTTAATAACAAGCTCAATGTTTCACGCCTTTCCGGAACGTCATGGTATGTACAATCATACCCATAATAATCCAGACATCATGACTAGCGTTTCGTCTGACTTGCATGAAGCGAAAATCTCTTTTCAGTACAGTCATATGATTATACAAAAGAGATAATATAAAGATCACTACAGAACACTGTTCTTTAAGGTAATGACAACCAAGATTTGCAAATACAAGGAAACACCCTTAAAACGAAGCCCCATGTTGTAAAGTTTTGTGACAGTTGAAACAATCAGATTGTTAACTATGTAAAATCAGACCTTAGATAGACAATTTTTTCACCAGCAGCGAGATATTCTAATTTGAAACGAGGATACATTTTCTTGCTGACTGGGAATAGAACCCGGCACATAACGCAGCTGTTTTTCTGTTCACAAACAGTTTGCTCACCAGTAGTTAGATGTGTGAATGTTTCCCTAGAAATTGCGGTACTATTCTTGATAGTACATGAAGGATCATTGAAAATAAAATGCATGTATTATTTGTAGCTCGGTGTGCATATACTAGGGCTTGAAAAGAATCCATGAGTATTTTGGTGCGGGACGAGGATTCTAAGCCACATATTTGCCTTTCGTGGAGACCTATAGGAGTATGCAGTATTGGGCAAAAGTGCGAAATGATCGAACTATATCATTCCGCGCAGCACAGACAAAATGAAACAGGAGATCCGACATCGAATCAAAGTCCAGCACCAAATTTCTCAACGTCTCGAGTTCAAATAAAATAAGAACCGTGTGACCTGAAGCAATCTCTAGGTCATAAAATAAAATAAAGTTTAAAGTGTAAGGAAGCTCGTTGGCGACCGAGGTTGTTTGCAACGATTTTCGCCTATGCTAACGCCCAACGTCAATCTGCTCTGTCACATTTCGTAGCAAAGAGATATGATGGTTATAATTCGGATTCTGAACTACGGTGCAACCAGACGTTCTTCAACTGTCGTTAGCAGACGCGAAGGAGATGTGTTCGTGTGTATTTCAAATAGAGGACGGAAGTAGTAATCGAACCCATACGTAACAACTAAGAAACTATGATCAGCCATCGAGACCACTGAAGATCACATTCGAGTTATTATTGATTGTGTCATAACGTATTAAGTGCTTGGCTTAGAAATTGCACACGGTGAAAAAATTTTATTTTCTGTTAACTGCTTGATTATCAGAAGGTTTCTGATACGGAAATTATTCTGGTCTCATGTCAACGGGACGTAAAGACGCTTTCAGCCATCACAGCCTCGTTTGAAACCCATTTAGAAATTTCACTACTTCATGAAGTTTCTTAGATGGAGAAATACCATTTCTGATTTTAAAGGTAACAAATGCAACGATTATTACTGGAATTATATATATTAATTTCCTCATTCTGCTACTGCTACATGCACGCTTGAAGGAATAATTTAATGCTCCTTAGTCATTTTTAGAAACAGTTACCCAAAAGCAGGTGAGTATTTAATACGCAGCAAATGATTGAAGTGTTCTGTGGAAAGTGGACCGTAACAAGTAGTAGCTCAGTTTTCTCCATTCATAGGAAATAATTTTGAAGTTAATATCGGATTACTCGTAGATTACATTAAACCTGAATTAACTGAAGAAGACGTTACTTTATGGACAGTATTTGCGTTGCGCTATTTCAATTACTTGCGCTTAGCAACGATGCTTGTAAAAAGGCTGAAACTGACTGTAAACACCACTTTCGATGCCTGGGAGTGTTAATGCCTTCTGTTAAACATCACGATCATTCTCTCCAGATGAGTTGGTGGACGTCACCTATATTCCGAGGTACAAAGAAGAAAATGTTGCAGAAGACCAACTATTTTCAGTTGCAATAAATTCATTCTACGTGGTCCGAGTTAACTTTTCAGCGGAATTACTCTAACTGCTGTAACCACTTCACCAATGTACAAAGATATTTCGACGTTGCAAAACTGACATCCGACTCAGGGGCCTTGTATCTAGTCGCCAACCACAAATTCTAGTCCTGTGGAACACCAGTTTCAGTAAACTGATGTAGCGAAGCATGTTTACCGCTGCTCTTCCTTACCGGAAAATACGCGGTTGACTTGGATTCTATAACTACACCGCAACAGTGGTGTTAACTTCCTACGGGACCAAACTGCTGAGGTCATCTGTCCCTAGGATTACTCACTACTTAATCTAACTTAAACTAACTTACGCTAAGTACAACACACACACCCATTCCCGAGGGAGGACTCGAAACTCTGACGGGTTGATGGAGGGAGGGGAGTTGGGGGGGGGGGGGTAGGGAGAGCCGCGCGAACCGTGGCAAGCGCCACAGACCGCGCGGCTACCCCTCGCTACCGCAACAGTATTTCACCTGCAAGCAGAGCATGCGAATTGCAGAATTTGATAATGTCGTGGCTTCCAGTTCTGTATATTCCTGACGTAAACGGGCTCTGCATCATTTCAGGCCCCCAGGTGGTGCAACGTCACTCTGACACCAACCGCGTGTTCGTAGTGTCAACTTCTTTGTTCGTTTCACCTACTCGTAAACCTTAAAAAAAAGACGAATGGCCTCCTAACATGATAGGTTTCATTCGGTCCTCCTTTACTTCTGGGAGATTAGTTTTCTAGTTAGTAAGCTTTTTACCTTCTAACCAGCGAAATGCGGCGAAAAGCGGCCAGTAATCGCTCTACAAATTGTTATTTGGTGCTGCTAAGATTTTTTTGAACGTAGCAACTGGTGAAGGGTTTAAGTTTAATCTTAAATCGTCTCAAGCAGCAAAGTTCACAAAACTACCAAAGAAGAAAAGCTTAATGTCCAGATAAAAACCAAAGTCTGCACAATCTGGGCCTGGTCGATCTTTCCGTCTGACAGCACTGCGTCATAGCTTGATAAGAAGCGTCACGCCTTGTGTTCCTGTAGCTAAGGGAATCATTAGTCAAAGCCGAGTTTAAAATCTAATGGGATACTGGTAAAAATACAAAGCGAATAACAACTGTAGACTAACTTCATCCCCAGAATAAAATGTATTCAAAGTTGGGAAGCAAGGGAGACCGTTTGTCCTAGACCTCCTCCGGCGAGCAATGGAAAGAACATACACAAATGTGTGAAATACTACCAGTACTTCGAACGTTACAACTGACGTTGTTGTCCTAAACTAACAGTACTTTGGTTACAACGAATTAAAATTTTTATAAGAGGCAGAAACCGAAACAAACAACAAGAGTTTACCACATAACCGATTTACGTACTCCGCTACCCTCCCATTTACATGAACAACGATTATTGACTTCTGTGGCGAAGTCTGGAACCGAACGACCGCCTCGGGCATGGATGTGTGTGATGCCCTTGGGTTAGTTAGGTTTAAGTAGTTCTAAGTTCTAGGGGACTGATGACCTTAAATGTTAAGTCCCATAGTGCTCATAGCCATTTTTTCTGTGGCGTAATATGTGAGGTAGCACAGTTGACTACTATACGATAGCCACAGCAACATGACCTGCAACACAGCCTGACGGATATCACCAAGTTTTTGCCGCGTCTTAACTAGTGCGAAACACCGAGGAACGTAGTGGTTTCTTTTTCTCATCTGAGATTTTCGGGAGGCAGAATAATCCTCGTGTCTAAATAGCTTACTATGTAAAAGACTGGTTTCAAATGAGTGGAGATTTTAACCCGTTGAACCGGTCTCCCAGAGGTGCTAACCGCAGTCCGATACAGTGCGTATGGGCGGAGATGAAGAAATTTATTAGGTTTAGAAGACCAGAAGCGACAACGAAGTCAGCGCTATCCGAAGCAGTCATGACGTGCGAGAAGAGTTGTCAAACAATAACAGATTCATCCAGACACTTGTTGGCTCCATTTCCGCGCAGTTAAATGCAGATGTAGTAGAATGTGGAAACGGAACAAGTTACTGAATTACTGTGTTGTTACGGAGAATGTTTTGCTTATGAGAAATTAAAGTTCCATTTTCCGTGGACGAACAGAAAAATTCATTTCTCTTATTCTTTTTTATTTTAATTTTTATTAAGGAAAAAATCGTTCAGTGGCTCTGAGCACTATATGACTTAACATATGAGGTCACGAGTACCCTAGAACTTCGCACTACTTAAACCTAACTAACCTAAGGACATCACACACATCCATGCGCGAGGCAGGATTCGAACCAGCGACCGTAGCGGTCGCGCGGTTCCAGACTGTAGCGCCTAGAACCGCTCGGCCACGCCAACCGGCGAAGCACTAATTTTGACGGGACGTGGCGCAGGCGACTGAGTATTTATACCCAAAACCTGCTTATTCCTGACTGTTTGCCATACCTCCTTAAATCGGGTACAATTCGCGGTGAGCTTCGCTTATGACACAAATATAAACAAAGCACAGGAATAGACGATGGCGTGTTGAGAGTGTGGGGAATAGTGTCAGTCGCTTTTCCCGTCGCCATTTCCATGCGACTTCCTCCCATGTTAGTGACGTAGATAAGGTGTTTGCTCATGTAATCAGTCACACTACTTGAATAGTTGTACACAATGAAGCTTTACAAATCAAAAATAAATTCCACACAGCTATAAGTAAATACCCGGGTAACTATTTTGTAGGCAGCACGTTGTGCCCATGTGGAAGCGATCTACATGCTTGTAAAACAATTTACTGGTAGCCAAGATCGCAGGAATTCTCTTTATTCCATGATTACCGGTTTCGGCGAAACGACAGCCGTCATCATCGGATCTAGGGAGGGCATAAACACTATATAAGTGGGCTTCGATTCCACTCATATAACGTGTATACATACAAATTTAGTTCCATACCTTAGGACACATACAGCTGTACATTTTTGTAATTCCGTAGTTCTCATGAAATTTGCATTTGCTTTTCGATATGTCTTATATGTGACCAGGCTTTTGCGCAACTTTGTAGGCCTGCAGCTTTCATAAGTTTTGTATATGTTTACGTGATACAGTAATCTCTAGAATTATGTACAAGCCCTAATGACCTACTGTTACCTCACACTCACAGCCTGTTATAATGCGAGCTGTGACGTTCATTGGCGCCGCTTGTGCTAGCGGCATCTCGCGACGCGGCCTGTAGTGTAAGAACAGAGCAGTGAGTTGCGGTAGTACCTAGCTTGCTCCTATATGTGATGGAGACACTTAACATTTATAATATCATCTCTCTTGGACGCCTATGTGCTACTTACGACAATTTTGAAAGGCCTGTGTGTTATAGGCAACTATTAATATCACCATTCTTTGCCTTGATGTTGTAACCCGTATGTGTCCTAAGGTATGGAACTAAATTTGTATGTATACATGTTATATGAGTGGAATCGAAGCCCACTTATATAGTGTTTTCTGTCTTCCCTAGATCCAATGATGGCGGCTTTAGTTTCGTCGAAACCGGTAATCATGGATTAAAAAGAATTCCTGAGATCTTGGCTACCAGTTTATTGTTTTATACCTGGGTAACGCTGGGTTTTTAGCGAGTTAGTAATACGTCCTGAAAGTCTCTGCACTAGCCAGAGTTCTAATTTTGGCCAAAGACTGTAGTTTTTGCGACACGGTATATACTCAAAACCTTTCTTACACATTCTTTTCACGCCCCAGCTTTATTTGTACCCGTTAATTCCAAGGCACCTACCGAGCCAGGTGGCTCAGTGTTTGGCACATTGGAATCGCATTCGGGAGAACGACGGTTGCATTATAATTTAGGTTGTCGTGATTTCCCTAAATCGCTTCAGGCGAATGCCAGGATAGTTCACTCGAAACAGCACAGCTGATTTCCTTCCCCATCATTTCTCATCCAGAAGGACTGATAACCTTGGTATTTGGTCGCCTCCCCCCAAATCAACCAACCAACCAACAGAGCCTCATTCTGCAGTGATGGACCTCCTGCACATTTTTTGTACAAGCAACACAAGTGGAAGACACCTTTTTTCGTGAGCAGTTACACTCTTAACCCTTGTGCTGCCGTCTCAATAAATTCGGATGAAGGTATGTGTAAGCCAAATGAGAGGATATCATATGCTGAGGAAATACTTGTCCGTCTCCTTTTGAATCTCAGACGTTCATTTGGAACAGCCAATGGATTGAAATTTCCGCTGGAATATCCCAGCTGTCCACCTGTTTAACAAACAACCACTGCACCTGTCGTATTGTCAGCACTACCACAGACTTCCTCATTAATCTCTTTCCTCCTTCTATCTCCACTGATTTCCATTTCATTTTCTGAAGTGATAACGCAGACGATGTGGCATCCTTTCGCCAAGCACTGGTGGTCGTTCTTCGTGGCGAACTGTGCATGTAGAGACATCGTATATGCAGTACTGAATATCTAACCTCTATCTGTTGACATCAGAAGTGTTGGTGTAATCTCCGAAATGCTGTGAAACCTGCGCCATGCACCGCTTATCGTCCAGTGTTCAAAGCTTTTTAACTCGCAACGTACTGCCATGTTGGCTGCACGCCTTCCCCTGACAGAGGGCTCTGATATCATACTGAAACTCCCGCCAGACATCGCGTATAGAAACAGTATTCGGACGTCGTAAACTGTACGTAATCAAATGAACTAAGTTTTCCGCAACATTTGACTACTCAGTTTGTGATACTATATCAATTTTCGGGATTTGCTTTTTGATTTTCGTCTGTCCCCACGACGAGAGTAGGACGGATTTAACATATTATCATTCCCTCTGTACTAGAGAATTTCTGGACCTTTTGGAACTGTAATAACATGGTCACGAAGCCAATAGTGACCCTTACAAAGGCTCCTTAGTTTGAGGAAGGTCACCAGAAGCGCACGAATAACATCCTTGGAGGTAACTTCCCGCTTATCACCAGTAATGCAAAGACAGTCAGGAGAGTTCCCTTAGGACTCGTCTGTAAGGCGGAAATTGTGGTTTGAAGGAATGGTCACATAGGGTATCAGTAAAAAATGTGCCTGCCTCATAGTATATTGGTTTCTTGCTGTGACCAATATTATGAACAGGAGCCAGCAGAGACCTTCAGCTCCACTTTCGTCTGGTCCTGAAGCAGTCAACACCTAGTGTCGGCTTAGCAGTATAGTCAGTTTCTGTCTTAGAGGACCGCCGTAATAGGTGCCACGTTGACGAACGTCTGACTCTAAACCTTCACAAACTTACACGACTCGTTTACTGTTCGCAAGGCGTAAATGATCTACTTGATTCACACAATCGGAAGACAACCGCTGATTCCCATCTGCATAAACCAGTGAGATGTTACGGGCTACAGCCTAGGTTACACGCCATTATGCTAGATTTTTATTCCACATTTGATGTATTTCTCTCTCAATCGCTTTACTCAACACTGTAGTTTCTTGCTTGATATCAGTTTTTAGCATTTAATCTTAATTGATGTTTCATTTAATGTGAAACCTGCTACTGAGAGCTAATGAATTTTCTGTACCCAGTTACAAAATTTCTCCTGGTTACTTATAAACTTTAAATGTAGAATACATTTTAATTAATAATTGCAAATTTAGCTCGTCCCATTGTTACGACTGAGATAGGCAACTTTTGTTCACCTACACCCGCGTTACAAAATTTTATATCTGGTAAATGACGGCTTGATTCACACATATTGATTGATGTATATTTCTGTAGTGACTGTTTCGTGTTCTTCGAAAGACACGCAACGCAGCCATACATAAAAGAACGCCACGCTGCCTACTATTCTGGAACAACTGAATAAAGTTTAGCCTCCAAGAGCGCACACATCAAGATCTGTGTTACCCCTCTGCCTCACGTAACTGAAACAGTTCTCAAGCAGACATTGTAGAATATTGCTCTAACTTCATGTAAAACTTTCTGATATTCTAATTTAAAGTATTTGCACGGAAAGGATCACCTGCAGTAAATCTTTACGTAAGAGGGTACCATTTCACATCTCCTATTAGCCTAGAGGTTACGTAAATCTAATCATGTTTCAGAAAAGTATTTAAAATGAAGGTTAGTACACTGAACCATAATTTTTTCAATTAATGGTTATCACTTATATAATCAGCATGATGTAGACACGAATGCTAGTACAGCGCTTCAAGTGGATGGCACATTGTAGGTGTCGTATTGCAAGGAAATCGAATGCAGTAATAAATTCCACAAGCAGAGCAATGACCATGATGCAGGCTTGCACCACATACCGTTCTCCAGGATTCATTACATTTTCTCTACTATTTTATGTCAACCGCAGTTTAATTCACGTCCATATTACGACATACACTGAAGCGCCAAAGAAACTGGTACAGGCACGCGTATTCAAATGCAGAGATATGCAAACAGGCAGAATACGGCGCAGTTGTTACATCGGTTACTGCTGCTACAATGGCAAGTTATGAAGATTTATGTGAGTTTGAACGAAGGGACACAGCATCTCCGAGGTAGCGATGAAGTGGGGATTTTCCCGTACGACCATTTCACAAGTGTGCCATGAATGTAAGAAATTCGGTAAAACATCAAATCTTCGACATCGCTGCGGCTGGAAAAAGATCTTGCAAGAACGGGACCAACGGCAACTGAAGAGAATCGTTCAACGTGATAGAAGTGCAATCCTTCCTCAAATTGCTGCAGATTTCAATACTTGGCCATCAACAAGTATCAGCGTGCGAACCGTTCAACGAACCATCATCGAAACGGGCTTTCGAAGCGGAAGGCCCACTCGTGTACCCTTGACGACTGCATGAGACAAAGCGTTACACCTCGCCTGGACCCTTCAGCACCGACCTTGTACTACTAACGACTGAAATCACGTTGCCTGGTCGGACAAGTCTCGTTTCAAATTTTACCGAGCGGATGGACGTGTTCAGGTATGGAGACAACCTCATGATTCCATGGATCCTGATTGTCAGCAGGGGCTGTTCAATCTGGAGGAGGGGCTGTAATAGTATGAGGAGCGTGCAGTTGGACTGATATGGGATCCCTGATACGTCTAGATAGGACTCTGACTGGCGACATGTGCGTAGGCTTCCTGTCTGATCTCCTGTATCCATTCATGTCCATTGCACATTCAGACGGACTTGGGCAATTCCAGTAGAACAATGTGACACTCCACATGTCCGGAATTGCTACAGAGTGGCTCCAGGAACCCTCATCTGAGTTTAAATACTTCCTGTGGCCACCAGACTCCCCAGACATGAACATAATAGAGCATATCTGGAATGCCTTACAACATTGTGCTCGGAAGACATCTCCACCCGCTCGTATACTTACGGATTCATTGACAGCCCTGCAGGATTCGTGGTGTCAATCCCTCCAGCACTACTTCAGACAGTAGTGGGGTGCATGTCACAACGTGTTGTGACACTTCTGCTTACTCGCGGAGGTCCTACACAATACTAGGCAAGTGTACCATTTTCTTTGGTTCTTTAGTGTAGCTTTTACCTTTAAATCAGTTCTATTAACGGCAACGACAACAACGCTCGATATTACGTAAAACTACACCCAACCGTTCTCATCGAAGCTTATGACAAGAGATGGCTGATCCATTCCCTCTTGATGAAACCCTTAGTTCATAGCTTAGTGTAGTTTCAATTCAGAGAGCGCCTAGATTTCTTGTTGACGCAGTCCACCCATATAAATAATATCTTTCGCTCAGAGTTAGCATTTAGTGTAACAAATTCACAGTACAAAACGTGAGAGTACAGAGGTGCAGTACAAAATCCCCCACAGGTGAATACTGTAGTTCATTAACACTCTTATTACCGTCTTATCAAGGTATAGTACAGAAGTCATTTGAAAAAATTCTACTACGGTCGCAGGTTCGAATCCTGCCTCGGGCATGGATGTGTGTGACGTACTTAGGTTAGTTTGGTTTAAGTAGTTCTAAGTTCCAGGGGTCTGATGACCTCAGATGTTAAGTCCCATAGTGCTCAGAGCCATTTGAACCATTTTTGAAAAAATCTATTATTGGTTACTTTTTTCAAAAAAGTACAGACTATTGGCTTCATATACTGCCTTCGGATGTGTTAGTGAATATTGGCAAGTTATTAAATGGAAAGTATTACGGACTGGTAATAAATGTGACGTGCTATCAAAACTCTTGCGAGTTTGGCTAATTTTTGCTACTAGCACTTTTCTTACGTTGTGAGCAAATAGATTTCTGTGTGCTCTCCCATCGGACATGGGTTCCCGAGGAGAACCAACGGAAACGTGGAAATAATCTCTTAAAACTAGGTTTGCATCGTATAGGTTACAAATTAGAATTTCGTCCAGTTGATACAAATAATAATGAAAATGTAACATGTTTAAATTCAGTATGGAATGTTCATTGTTAGTGACGGAGGTTCCATCTCAGAAGCAACTTAGCATTACTTCACCACAACGTATGTTTCAACCCGAATGGTAAAGGGAGATGAAATTCGATACATCTGCAATAGTTTGGAATGATCAGGAGCAGGGCTGACGCTCAGGACAGGCAAATCTGTGGACTTGACCCTCAGAGCGCCATGCCTACAGCAATAGCGTGGAAACACGAAACACTTGGAGAACGAATAAGTAAACATTAAGGATATCGTAAACTATCATAAAGGATTTAATCTGTTATATGTATTCTGGTCTTCTGTGAATTTTATTGATTCAGGAGAGATATTTAAAAGATCTATTTAATTGTGTGTCATAAATTAATTTGCAAACTTGAATCGAGTATCTGGCATATAATTACATAACCATATTGTCCTGGGGATTTGTTCCACTGGCGAACTGGTGGATCAACGTATCACACTGTCACTGGGTATCTTTAGTTCATCGACAGTGCCCTCACAGGAAACAGGATCGTTTAACGCGCTGTTTTCGAGACAGGGACAACAGTGAAGTCTTCGTTGGCCGATTGTCAAGCTGCATTTCAACCTGAATATGTGGGATCTCTTGCATCTGTGTGTACAAAAATATTTATACGCATTGTGACACAGTCCTAAAATGAGACTAGAGATTGGTTCACCTTCCACAAATAGCAACATAACAACATCTTCAGCAGAAGATCGTTATCTAGTATCTGTCACTTACATTTGTTTCTCATTGACTTCGCTGGTATGAAAGTTCCATAAGCACATTCAGAACCTCACGCTAAGAAGACATTGGCTTCACCGATTCCTAGGAATTCAGCTCATTAACGTCAATTAAACGTTACCACACCCGAAACCGATAGTTGAAACCAAGTAGGCGGTTGCACAGAAGGGTATAGTTTCGGAGTGCGGAGCACAACACAATAACCGTCATAACCTATCACACCTATACCATCTTTATATTACTCCCAAATACAAACTCAACCACTTGGAAACCGAAACTGTCTTTCATCAAATTACTCCAACCGGACTGACTGAACTGTCTACTTCTCTCATACGGATAGGGAAAGTGAGCTACCACTCCTATCTTGAAATTAAGGACCATCTATATCTTTGTGTGTTAAGAGAATTTCACATAACCTAAAATGCCCTGTAATGAAACACTATTAGCACAGTAACATTTTCGCTACTGATACAAATCCTGCAGTAAACATTACTAATATGAGACAATAACACGTCATTGATTTAATCACCAGTAAAATTCTGAAAAGATGGTCATTATTAGAGTCTCAACATACACATATATCAGTCACACTGTATATTGTGATACCTATTACCATTGATCTAATCATAACCCGTTAATAGACAGAATATATTTTACATTTCCTTACTAAACATCACTTCGTAACATCTATTAGAGTTTATGTTGTGTATTATCTCTCACAGTTTTTGAACTGATGAACGATACTTTACATTACTTCTTTACAGTTTCTTTCAAGTGTAGTATTTTCTAATGCGTTGGTGGGGATGAATGCCTTTAATAGTGTAGCCTGTAAGTAGGCTGTTTAGGTTTTTTTATTGGTAACGCCACGTAGCGCTCTATATGAAAACCACTGGCTGTGCTGTGTGCAGTCTGTGGCTGGGTGGCATTGTTGCAATATTCACTATTGTAGTGTTGGGCAGTTGGCTGTTAACAGCGCGTACCGTTGCGCAGTTGGAGGTGAGCCGCCAGCAGTGGTGGATGTGGGGAGAGAGATGGCGGAATTTTGAGAGCGGAAGATCTGGACGTGTGTCCATCAGAAAGAGTAAATTTGTAATATTGGATATCATGGACTGATATATATATATATAATGACTTTTGAACGCTATTATTGTAAATACATTTCTTGTGCTCTATCAAAATCTTTCATTTGCTGACTATGCCTATCAGTAGTTATTGCCTTCAGCAGTTTGGATCTTTTATTTAGCTGGCAGTAGGGGCACTCGCTGTATTGCAGTAGTTCGAGTAACGAAGGTTTTTGTGAGGTAAGTGATTTGTGAAAGGTATAGGTTAATGTTAGTCAGGGCCATTCTTTTGTAGGGATTATTGAAAGTCATACTGCGTTGCGCTAAAAATATTATGTGTCACTTTAGTGAATGTCTAGTACGTTCAGTTTTGCTCAGCTGTTTGAAAATCAAATAATGTAAAAGGTTTATCAGCACAGTAACCCATTAATTTTTCTAAGGGGACGTTTCAAGCGGTTTGGATAACTAAGGACATAGGCTGTGGAATTGGGTATTTCAAACTGTCCTCCACATAATAATTCCGATTTTCTACTCCTTTTAGTCAATAACGGTGAATGATTATAGGTCTTCATTAATATCTTTTGCCCTCCTTTAATTCGTTGCACATGTAAAAGACTGTTGTTACAGGGTGTTTCAAAAATGACCGGTATATTTGAAATGGCAATAAAAACTAAACGAGCAGCGATAGAAATACACCGTTTGTTGCAATATGCTTGGGACAACAGTACATTTTCAGGCAGACAAACTTTCGAAATTACAGTAGTTACAATTTTCAACAACAGATGGCGCTGCGGTCTGGGAAACTCTATAGTACGATATTTTCCACATATCCACCATGCGTAGCAATAATATGGCGTAGTCTCTGAATGAAATTACCCGAAACCTTTGACAACGTGTCTGGCGGAATGGCTTCACATGCAGATGAGATGTACTGCTTCAGCTGTTCAATTGTTTCTGGATTCTGGCAGTACACCTGGTCTTTCAAGTGTCCCCACAGAAAGAAGTCACAGGGGTTCATTTCTGGCGAATAGGAGGCCAATCCACGCCGCCTCCTGTATGTTTCGGATAGCCCAAAGCAATCACACGATCATCGAAATATTCATTCAGGAAATTAAAGACGTCGGCCGTGCGATGTGGCCGGGCACCATCTTGCATAAACCACGAGGTGTTCGCAGTGTCGTCTAAGGCAGTTTGTACCGCCACAAATTCACGAAGAATGTCCAGATAGCGTGATGCAGTAATCGTTTCGGATCTGAAAAATGGGCCAATGATTCCTTTGGAAGAAATGGCGGCCCAGACCAGTACTTTTTGAGGATGCAGGGACGATGGGACTGCAACATGGGGCTTTTCGGTTCCCCATATGCGCCAGTTCTGTTTATTGACGAAGCCGTCCAGGTAAAAATAAGCTTCGTCAGTAAACCAAATGCTGCCCACATGCATATCGCCGTCATCAATCCTGTGCACTATATCGTTAGCGAATGTCTCTCAGTGCAGCAATGGTAGCGGCGCTGAGGGGTTGCCACACTTGAATTTTGTATGGATAGAGGTGTAAACTCTGGCGTATGAGACGATACGAGGACGTTGGCGTCATTTGGACCGCAGCTGCAACACGGCGGACGGAAACCCGAGGCCGCTGTTGGATCACCTGCTGCACTAGCTGCGCATTGCCCTCTGTGGTTGCCGTACGCGGTCGCCCTACCTTTCCAGCACGTTCATCCGTCACGTTCCCAGTCCGTTGAAATTTTTCAAACAGATCCTTTATTGTATCGCTTTTCGGTCCTTTGGTTACATTAAACCTCCGTTGAAAACTTCGTCTTGTTGCAACAACAATGTGTTCTAGGCGGTGGAATTCCAACACCAGAAAAATCCTCTGTTCTAAGGAATAAATCATGTTGTCTACAGCACAATTGCACGTTGTGAACAGCACACGCTTACAGCAGAAAGACGACGTACAGAATGGCGCACCCACAGACTGCGTTGTCTCCTATATCTTTCACATCACTTGCAGCGCCATCTGTTGTTGAAAATTGTAACTACTGTAATTTCGAAAGTTCTTCCGCCTGAAAATGTACTGTTGTCCCAAGCATATTGCAACAAACGGTGTATTTCTATCGCTGCTCGTTTAGTTTATATTGCCGTTTCAAATATACCGGTCATTTTTGAAATACCCTGTATAAGCGTGCAACGAATCCTTGAAATGGGATAGGAGCTATGGCAGCTGGCGCCGGATTCATGCTGAACCACGCATGTTAGTTCTTCGCAGCTCCAATTTCACCAGCTCACCATAACATTGTTCGTCCACAAGCCACGATGCCATTTGGGATCCGCCAGCAATGTGTGCTGGGGTCACTCGGTATGGCGCCAGTCCGACCCCAAATCCAGGGTTTTAACCGTCTGTCACCCTGGTTACTGGAGCAACCCAGAGTGATTTTAGATTTGGTGCGGTACAGGAGAGAACTGCTTTCGTTTTTAATGTGGTATTCTCTGACGTTTTATCTGAGCGCCACAACCATATAGCTGTGTTTACGGATGGATCTAAGCAGGGTGACTCCGCTGGTTGCTCTGTCGTTTCCCAGGATCCTGTCCTCAGACTGCCTCCCGAATTTACCGTCTTCGACGCAGAATTATATGCGATATTGCCGACACTAGAACAGATGAGCCATACTCCCCGTGTTAGATTTCTCGTCTGTTCAGATCCTCTGATCGCTCTTTACTTTCTCCAATATTTGTACCCAGCAAATAAAGTAACCCAGACTATCCAGGGCGCCCTTCTCCAACTACAGCAAGTGGGAAGAAGGTGTCTTTCTGTTGGGTACCAGGGCACATGGGAATTCTGGGGAATGAAAGGGCTGATCCAGCGCCCAAGGAGGCGTGTCGCGACCGTCAGGTCTTTCGGTGTGCTATCCCCCTGCAAGCTCTCACCTCGCTGTTGAGGTAAAAGCCCTGTGTGGCTGGGAAGACGAGTGGCTAGAAGTGACCGACAACAAGCTCCTTGTCGTCAAGCCCACAACTCGGCCGTGGAGTACTTCCTTCCAGCCACGTCGACGGTACGAGGTTCTCCTTACTCGTCTTCGCATCGGCCACAGCCCTATGACACATAGATTTTTACTCCGGAGAGAGGACCCTCCGATGTGTGGTGCTTGTGGTGTGCAGATCACCGTGCGCCTCACTTTATTGGTCTGCATTTTATTTGCTGACCAGAGGACTGCAGTGGATTTGTCGGCGGATCTGCAGTCTATTTTATGTGATGATCAAACGAATGTAGTTCACGTTTTAAAGTTTTGTGAATGTCCCACGTTTTTAACAAGATTTTGGGGCGATGTTTTTAATGTGTCAATAGGGTGGCTGGGGCCCCAAGTTATTTTGTAAGCGGTCATCAGTCACATTTCCCTGTGCTGTTCTTTTAGCTCTTTTGTGTTTTGTTTTCACTCTGTTTTAATTTCTTGATTAGCTATCTTGCCTCCTCATTGGTTTTAGTGCATGTGAGAGTGCCTGTGCGATAGAGTGATTGTGTGGTCATTTCGAGTGCGTGCGTGTACGATACTTTCAGTTCTTATCCATATTCGTTTGTTTTAATAAATGTCAGGGTGCTGATATCCTCGCCGTTGGGCGCCCATAATGTCCAAAAACACACACCCAGGAGCTATGGCAGAATGTGTGATGTCGAAACACATTTGGATGAAGTGTGTCTAGTTTTATGGTTCTGGACTTCACCTCGAATACTTACGATCATTGCAGTTGAGATTCTATAGTTGCTGCTTTAGCTGAATATTGAGGTTCTCCGGTTCTGTGCTTGTTGCACCTGGATAACACCAAGCAGTTGTACTGTTTCCATAGAAAATGCCAGGGTTCTTTAAAGTTGCTTTACTACAAGATCCTCTACAATATCTTCCACAACAGTTTGGCCTGGGCTACCACTCGATGGTCAGGTAGAGGGCTTGCCCTGTGGAGAAGTCAATCCTTGTGTCCTTCTATCAGATGAGTTTCAGTCCTAGTGTATATTCTACCAACAAAATTACGACCACTAGGAAGGTTGCCGCATTTCCTAGCGTAGTAACTATTTGCATTTGTACCCTCACAGTCTTCATCTCTTGCCTACTGTAGAAATGACCTTTCAGTTGTGTCTGGGGTAGACCGGTAATTACATCGGATTGAGATATTGTTCAAGAAATAAGTCGAGTGTTCAGAACAACTGTTTTCAGAATATCTTCATCCATGGCTGTGATTGCTGATTGAGGTACCGATGTGTATACGTGATTGCATCTGTTTACTACCTCGCAGAACTCATAATGCATACTGGTACTGTTATCGTAATGGAAGAACTGAACTATTCTGTCACATTGCATAACTGCTGCTTGGGGGCTTGATGCAGTCGAGTGTAGTTCACCAGACGCTGTTTGTTTGAATTAGCAGCATCGTCAACAACATTGGTAATGGTAGGAGGTTGTGGCTGCCAGTTGTTTTCTTGTTGCTGAATATAAAGCACCTACTGATTATCTTTATGCTGTCCTTATCCGGGACCTGTACCTTCTATCTTGTTGGTTTGAGTTATTGCAGCTGGGGGTGAAAATTGCTTCAGTTTCCACTTGTCTGGCTATTACTCAATTATCCGTAGTTCTGAGATGGGCGACAAGCATCTTGTTCATGCTGCAGTTGATAATTGCCAGGCCCGATGCTTCTGATCGGTTCTTGTTAATAATGACCACATGACCTCACTTCCTCTTGGATTCAATCAGTGAAATCCAGAGCTGACGTGTAGTCTTGCGGATTACTTTCAGAGACATGCAGCAATTTTTCATGAATATCTACTGGCAATTTGTCCATTAATATCTGCAGAATGTCCTGGTAATAACTGGCTCGTCCCAAGACCGTGCTTGATGCAGATATGTTCAAATGTGTGGGAATTCCTAGGGGACCAAACTGCTGAGGTCATCGGTCCCTAGACTTGCACACTACTTAAACTAACTTATAATAAGAACAACACACACACCCATGCCCGAGGGAGGACTTGAACCTCCGGTGGGAGGGGCCACGCAATCCGCGACATGTCGCCTCAAACCGCGCTCCTTGATACAGATACTTCTCAAAATAATTAGTTAGGCTTTCATTTCTATAGGAGAACGGCTTTGCATTAAACACCACTTTTCTAAGTCGCTTATGGAACCCACGCGACTAATAGAACGCGAGCAAAGCATTTTCGAATGTTGTAGCCCAGTATGTAAACGATCTGTGTGTCTATCTAGGAGCTTGGTGACACATTTCAACAGCCACGTACGAACAAGACCGGATTGGCTGTCTCATTGACCCGTGAAAAAACTTCAAATTCCTGGTGGTTTAAGAATTTATCTTCCACCAAGGTTGATGCACCAATTGTTGTCAGTGGAAGAGCACCATGACCGGGACTCGCACGATTTTGTTATAGTCTGATACATGGACACTCTGTCACAATGCGATCTGCTAGCCTGTTGTCATTTTACCCCTCGCAGATCGGTCTAACATTCTCGAATAGCCCCCGGAACTTCTTTAATTTCTAGCGTAACCATCTCCATAGTTTCGGCAATCTTTGTTCCCCATTGTGAGAAATTGGGCTCGTCTGCTTTACTTCGTCATTGGTTTACCAATTTTCACAGGGTAAATTCGGAACATCGGCCTGTGTACCTTGCTGAACACATTGTGACACCTGTTCCTCTTTAGAATTTGCCAAAGCATACAATTCTGCTGAAATGTGCGTCTTATGTTCTACGAACTTTTCGTCTATCTGCTGTTCCTGTTCCACAGATGTAGTAGTTACCTTTTCCGACAGTTGTTCTACCATCATATCAGTTGTTCTACGTCAGATTTTAATATCACCAACTTCGATGGAAAGCGTTCGTATTTCGCTCGAAAATTGTTTCTGAATTTCCGAACTTCTGTCATCTCATTTGCTGTCCCTGTGACCTGGGTAGTCATCTCTGTTACTTAACTGTCGCAACTACTAAATCCTGCTTCGTCGGCATATCTGCAGCTTTCGACGCCATCTCAGCCCGTGGAGTCGATAATAGCCTTAACTGTTGCAAAATTTCGGACACTTGGTATCACTGCTTGGATAAAAACGCTGCCCGTTCCTTGGTTTCGTCGAACTCTTCTACAGCTTGAGCATTAGCTAACTGCTGGTGACCCACCTTAAACTGTGATCGACTGTTAACAATAACACTAGGAATTCAGTGAACATGCAAGTGGATTCTGCCCTATCAGGGTACACAACTTAAAACTAACGCTCAAAAGCCGGCCGGTGTGGCCGAGCGGTTCTAAGCGCAACAGTCTGGAACCGCGCGACCGCTACGGTTGCAGGTTCGAATCCTGCCTTGGGCATGGATGTGTGTGATGTCCTTAGGTTAGTTAGGTTTAAGTAGTTTTAATTTCTAGGGGACTGATGATCTCATAAGTTAAGTTCCATAGTGCTCAGAGCCATTTGAACCATTTTAACGCTCAAAACGTGCACTAAACAGGACGCAAAACATATGCAAATTACTGAACGAGAGGAAAGAACAACATATCATTCAAAATGCTTCCTAAACTAGCTGTGCAGGAGACATGAATCTGGAAAAATATTATCATTAATAGAAAAGTCGTCGAAGGCTGCACCACTTGCTTCACTAACAACAATGCTAATAGCGACCAAGTGGCACAGGTGACGAAGTGATGAAAACTGAAGTTTGTACTTACCTCTATTGTATGTTGCAGCGATGTAAAATTCTCATGTGATGGCCCTCGGTTCATCAGCCGGGTACCTCCGTCAGAACAAAGCATGAAACTGAAACATAATGCAGTGATTAACACATTTAAACTAAAGACATGTCCTGACACCTTTGACGCCATTGTAGAATATCTCTGTAATTTTATTTAAAACTTTTAAGTATTCTGATTTTATGTATTTGCACAAAAAAATTACCAGGAATATATTATCACTTAGGAGAGTAAAACATCATATTTATGATTATCAAAGATATTATCTAACTGCAGCTTGGTTTCAGTGAAGTATCTGAACTAGAAAATTTCATGTATGAATCGTTCTCACGGTTATAGGCATCAGAAAACCCTTAGGTGTGACAGTGCATCACTTTAAGGGAAGCGTGGATAATAGCTGTTGTGTAGCACAGAAATTGAAACTGAATCAAATACTAAATTCCCCAAGCAGCGCAATGACAACGATGAAGGTTCGCACTAAACAACTATCCTACACCTACCACTACGGCCCACAAACTGCCGATAATAGTACAAAATGATATGAATGGAAAAAATTATTAAAAGACTGACCATCAACGTACGTCGACAAATAATTAAATTCCGTATCTCTTTATGTCAGTTTAATTCTCGTCCAGTTTTAAATTAGTTTGTTTAATTGTGACTGCAACAATGTTCGTTTTTAAGCAAAAGTACCAACTACCTTTCTCATCGGACCTTAGGGAGAGCTCATCCATTCTCTCATGATGAAGTCCAAAGTTTTGGAATAACGGCGTCGCAATCCAGAGAACTCCTAGGTCTCTCGCTGCCATGTTCTTGCATATGAATGGCTCTCTGCTCGTAGTTAATGCTTGGGATAAAGTCAACAAAGAGTATTCAGATTAACCATTCAAAAAGGGATAGTAAAGCGTTCATCAGCCAAACACGGATAAAAGCGGACACCCAAATCCAGTCGACAGTATCATCAACAGTGTCCACGCAGTATGAGCACAACCTCGAGAACGCATCTGGACCGTAATACAGCCGCCGTGAAGAAGAGCCAAAATGGACATTCTGTAAGTGATGACAGTAGTCGATCACTGCATCCAAGACTAGATAAGTCCACGTAAACAATTATAGCCACGCACCCTCTTTGTAGTTCATTGAACTATTTGTAAAGTTTTTATTAACAAAGTATTTTAAACTGTTGGTAATTTGTACTGCCATAAGTTTAGAATCAGTGTTGGCTAGCCCTATTTGGCCATGTGTCGAGGCTGTATAGTTGCCAAGTATAAGCAATCGAGCTCCATGCTAAATTCCGTGCTTAAAAAAAAGAGGGGGGAGGTATTTCTTTCACTGCTATATATTTAGTTATTTAGTACGACATCAGGATAATTCAGTGAATACAACCAATCATAAAAAGAGTCTTTCAGGTTGCCTGGTTACATGTAAGAGGCAGATAATGTAGTTAGATGAATATAAATTTCCTAGAAATACTTATGTCTGAAAAGCTTGGAGAAAAATGTATCCATTTCTTGTAAAACAAATACAGTAGAAGATTTTATTTTCCTGATGACTAGAATGATAACGACCGTTACTTCGATTAACAATAGTCTTGAATAAAATTTACCCCCTGTCACAAAATCTGGTTACTACACGATGCATAGAAAATTTTGTCACTTACGATTTTATAATTATTATGTTGTTTTGTCGCCATTTCAGTACTGCCAATACTTGTAGCGAAATTTTAACTCGCGCGACACTTACAATTGAAACATTTAAAACATTTTTTAAATTTCTGGCACTAAACTTTTTAGTAGTAGTTCGGATGTAAACACACTATTCTCTGTTCAGAACCTAAGAAAAGGTACTGTAAGCTCTGTAGAACGCACCAGAAAATGTACTCTCAGGACTTGACATGCAGTGGACAGTAGTAAGCGTTTGTGACTGAAGATTTATTTTATTCTACTCGGCGTTATAAGCAGTTATTCACACATTCAGAGTCACTGAATCTGACGCAGTTCACTTGTTCTTTCCTTTGATTTACATCACTCGGTCTCTTAATTAGTTTAGTTAAGTAAAATCACGCGCACTGAAGTCGCTACTGTGTCTTGGGCACCAGTGCTCCGGCTTGCCCCGAGGGATTATCACCGGATTTAACGACCAGAGTGGATTGCAGTGTTCGGGTTTAATATTAGCGAGGTACCATCCAACAAACACGATACGGGTGTCAGCCGCCTTTTCTTACTGCGAGGCGCAGGGTCGAAACAGCGGAGGTGAGGAGGGGTGATAATCACATCTGCCGCAGGCGGTCCTTGCACGGAATTCGCCGAACTGTAAGCAGCGGCTATAAAACCACTGACGGCGCGCTCTCTCTATTTCTGCAGCTAAGGTGTCCAGCATACGAGTCCTGCCGTGCTGTTGCTGCTTCAACCACAAAGAGTCGTAAAAAAAGTCGTAAGGATTACTTGTTCGGGAAGTTTTAGGGTCACATAAATTCGCCTACGCGTTACGTGTATCGGCGAACTGACACGAAGTTTCCGTATTTTACGGATGATAAAAGTCCGTTCCGTCTGAAGAATTCTCTCGGCTATACAGGGAGTTGACTGTTTTATGCTTAGTAGGTTCCTATAAAGTTCAGTCGGTATGCGCAACGACGTCTACTATGACAATTGTTTCCTATTTCTACTTGCTGTATGAAGCGACTAGCGGAAATTTAGGTACGATATTCGTAAAATTGCCGTGACATGATTCCCCATTCTCGACATAGCTGAACTAGCCTTTAAAAAAGAAGACAACTTCGATTGTTCGGTCACCTGAGAGCGTTTACGATTGTGATCTGTTCACGTAGTTAATGCGTAGTCCAGCATCCTGGCTGCAGACCTTATTTTTATAAAAATTAATAGTCAGAGACACATAAAATTCATCATAATGATATAATAAGGCTCATATGAAATCTAGAGACAATCGCACTACAGGAACATTATTTGTAGCACGAACGGTAACTTCACTTTGTTCAATTTCCCTAATGAACTGTTCGGAAATTTGCCTGAAACGATTCAGGGAGAGCAAGGAGAAAATAAATCTCGATGGCTGGAAGCGTACTTGTGGGCGTCTTTCTCCAGCATGTCAGATCAGAATCTTAGCCACCAAGGCACATCGCTCAATGAGCTACCCTTGACTTCGGCCACATAATTATGATACCAGTTTCGCGCTTATAAATCACTTTAATGGTCAATAAAATGCAACGCAAGTAAGTCGACGACTGAATTCAAGATAAGTCTGTTCAGAATCCAATCAAACCAATAAACAGAAAGTTGAAATGAAAATGAAACCTTTACTTACTTATACATCCGATTTCGAACAGACACTGCTCATTAATCTTCATAAACATGAAGTCACTATTGCAGTAAGTTCTAATTATTATAAGAGTTCACTCACTGAACGTTAACTGACCAGTCCACGTTGTACAATGTGTACACGTTAAGCAAAGAATAATCTTAAAAAAAGAGCGTAAGTTCAGTATTGATTATCACATTTTAAATAGCTTTCCTTCAGTCTTAGCTGACTTTCAGAATCAATAAACAATAAATAAGGTTATTACTACAAAATGCCGAACTGGCTGTTCAGATTATAAATCTGGCAATAGTAGAAACAGCATATGAATTGAGGACACATAAGAATAGAAAACACGCGATTGACGTTTACGAGGATTTGTATTGAGCCATTAGTTCGTACGTTGTCTGACACATAGAGTCGTAATTTGGAAATAGCGATAACCGAGCGATGTAACATATGGAGTAATGCAGAGACTTTCGTCCACAGGGATATGAGCACAGTTGCTGGTGTAATGGGCACAGGAGTAATTAGAGCTGATCATTCCAGCTTCACCAAATCTGTGAGTGCAGTCATTACATCAAACCTATGAGTGCGGTCATTACAAACGTCCCAGCTACATTTTTCCCGACCAGATCTTCAAACACTTCCATTCATAACAACCACCCTCAAACGAACCTGGTTCCTCTGACGAGCTACTGTTGTGCATAAATTTAAACAACATTTTTCGTAACTACTAGAAATTCCCCTAATATGACCACTTTTCAGAAGTTACAGTTTCATAGCTTACGCGTAATGATATCGAAATGTTTCATGTTACACTGGTATTCCCTATCGGAAAAAAACAACTGTCAACTTAAGTAATTTAGAATTACATATCATCACTGTAGCAAAATAGCTTAAGTAACATAATAAAGGCTTGTCTTCGTACCTGGACTGTACACCTGCTGGACTCCTGTCGCAGTGTACTGATGAAACAGCTCCGTTTCTGGCGGTCATACACAATCGCTCGCTTTATTAAACATCGTATCTAATGACCGTAAAGTTGCGCAGGCCACACCAAGGGAAGTAGGAGTAAACAGCAGTAAACTGCTGAATAAGAGGTTCACATCATTGACTTTTTTTAATAAGACTTTGGAATACGTTATGTTTTCCAGCATTACGAAATACCTCGAAGAAAACGGTCTTTCGGCATTTAACTACTACGGTTTCAGGAAATATCGTTCCTCTGAAATACAAATGGATCTCTGTTCACACGAAGTAATGAGTGATACAGGCAGATCACATGTTGTTTCCTTAATTTCATATCAATAGATTTTCTGGAAATTTTTGACATTTTTCTGGACAAACGACTCTAAATGACTCTCCTTACCTATGGAGCTATTCAAGTGTCCCCCCGCCTTTGCTCGTGCGCTAATGCCTTCGTATCAGGCTACCACTTAGACCCTACGTCCTCAATTATTTGTTCAAGATAGTCAAATCCCTGTCTTCCCTACAGCTTTTAGCTCCCATACTCATCTCTTGCAACACGCGCCCTGTTGTCTTAACATGTGTACCATTATCCTGTTCGTTCTTATTGTCAATGTTTTCCATATGGTACTTTCGTCGGACCCTCTGCGGAGGATCTCCTCATTCCTAATCTTATCAGTCCATTAATTTCGCAAAATTCTTCTGTAGCACCATATCTAAAAAATTCTTCGATTGTTCTCTGATCAGCTTTTTCCTACTGTCCGTGATTACTGTCATATAATTCTCTGCTCCAAACGAACATTTTCGGAAATTTCTTCCTCAACTTAAGGTTACGTTTGATATTAGTAAGCTTCTCTTACCCAGTAATATCGCCACAGCATGTGCCAGTCCGCTTCTTAAGAACACCTTACTTTCTCCGTCATGGATTATTTTGTGTCCAGGGTAGCAGCATTTCTTAACTTTGTGATCAACAGCTTTCATATTAAGCTTCTCACTATTCTTATTTCTGCTGCTTCTGATTACTTTGGTCTTCTTGCGATTTACTCTCAATCCGTATTCCTCCATTCCATTCAACACATTCTGAAATTCTCTTTTCCTGGTTTATTATGAATCTGTAAATTGTACTCACTTCATTGTTCACTCCATTCAGTAGATTCTTCACATTCACTAAGACTGCAATGCCATCAGGGAATCTTATCTATGACATCCTGTCAGCATGAGTTTTAATCCCAGTCTTCACTCTTTCTTATATTTGCGTCATTCCTTCTTCGATGTATAGACTGAACAGAAGGGCATCCCTATCGTACAACATTTTCGTTCCGAGCACGTCGTTCTTGGTCTTCCACTCTCATTATTTCTTCTTAGTTCTTGCACATATTTTATATTACGCGTCCTTCCCTGTAGTTTACTCCTATTTTACTCAGAATGACGAACGTCTTACATCATTCCAATTTGTCGAACGTTTTATCTAGGTCGACATACCCAATGAACGTGCCTCGATTTTTCTTCAGTGCTGCTGCCATCACCGAGCACAACGTCACAACTGACACCCTGGTGCCTTTACTTTACTTACCCTTGTCAGCGGCTTGGATGTGTGAGTTGTTATTGTGGGATAGTCTTCGCACATATCTGCCGTTTCTCATGTGTAAATGACATTCTTGTGGAAGTTAGATGCTTCATCGCCACTCTCGCAATTTCACCTTTAGGCAACAATGACAATAGAAAAGCATTTTACAATCGAACTCCTAGGTATTAAGGTTGTTCATTACAGACGTGGCAAATGCTGTGGCCATGCTGTGTAGAAAGAGAAAGATAACCTAATATGTTGAAATATTCACTTCCTTTGATGGTCTGCTATTCACATAAACGACTTTTTAAAAATCAATCAGTTTCTTCCTAGGAAATGGCTGTTTTCTATTGGTATGCTGAATTACGTCCATCGCTATGGGTCCTTGGGTTCTGTCAATCACCGTGTACAAACTTGAAAAGGGTACTTACAACAAGTCATCCCAGCAACAAAATCGTGCTGCGGAAACAAGATAATGGCCAAACCGAGTTTATTTTGGTTTAACTATTAATGTGTCTTTCCTGCTGTTATCTCTCATTTTCAATGTCTCCTGCACATCTTGCCGTTGCATCTTGATGTTGATCAATGAAAAATATTGCGACAGGGTGGACTGTGAAAATCTGATGTTACAAAAGGCCAATATAAAAATTATTGCATGTATTTCGAATCAGACATAGCAATTACACGAACACACATTTTTGTCAGCAAACGTGTTTCATTTTATTGAAATTAAGAAGCGCAACTGGTCCCTGGTGAAAGATGTTTACAAAATGACTGGCAGTTATGAACACTGCGTCAGAATACATGTTGATTTTACTTAAGACACTTCTGTCCGATTTTCGCTCAAATGATAAAAGACTATCTTCATTCAAGTATTTGAAGTATTCCTCCATTTGACACTGAATATGTAAATGGTTAATAGGCAGGGAGGCAGCGAAAAAAAGGATTTACGTGTTCATTATTGTGTGTTAATGCTTTCTGTGCACGTAAAAGACACTAAAAACCCCAGAGCATACATTTTCATATAGGATGGAAGCGACATTTACGCAAAAAATTTTCAAGCACCCATACATGATATACTGTCCAAAAATATGTAAGGCAGATGTTCCTGTCCATCCAATAGTAAAATCTGAAGTATCTACCATATGTCTACTATCAAAACAAATGCAGTCACACCTCACCCAACAATATGAACACGAAAGTGGCAGGACAATAAGAAAAACAGCACTCAACTAATAGAAAGCATAATACACATGAAATTCTCATTGGCAGTAACATTGCTTTCCTTTAGTGCAGAAAACATGTAGAGTTGCATCCCAGATAATGAGACCATTAAACTAGTTGTAGATCATCAGCCGAAAATACACAACCGGGAACCTCATGAACAAGTAAATGAAACACAAGTAAAGAACTGCAGCTAAAACACAACAAAAATATTTTGAATTCAAGTAGGAGAAATACATACTAGAATAGTGATAATCCAGGAGGGTCGCCAATTGCAGGAACACTAGCCAACATCTTCATGAATTACAGAGAAATGTAATTAAAAAGAAAATAAACAATCTCATCTACTGGCACAGGTATGTGGAGGATATAAACTGCATGAAGATGAACCTTAAAACAAAATACATCAATGTAAATATAACACACAAGAACATAAAATTTATAATAGAGAAAAACTAACTCACTATTCATGGTATAACAATAACAAAAGAGAATGACAGCCACACCTATGACAAATGTGTAAAACATACATCAACGGACACTAAAAAGCAAATTCAAACAACCAACAAAATCATAAACAATCTGTAGTCTCCGTAAGATACCTCTAAACACATCTGATTAGCAAAAAGAGCCAGCCACTATAAAACTGACAGCAATAACATTGGATACACGGTATCTCTCATAGATAATCGTAACAGACAAATAGAGAGAAAAATAATGAAATAAATGGAGCAAATGACACCAAATATACGAGCAGTACAATCAGAACAAAATGGAATACAGTGGCTACCACAGTAAATTCACATACACCACAAATATCTGTAAAAGCAGACACCTTTCCCTTTACAAGAAAACTTCCACATACAGAAAGCATTAACACACACTAAAAATGAGCCGATAGCTGTTGGAAACCATATGTTTAACAAAACTGAAAAATTACATAAAAACGAAATGTTTTCTTGTCACACCCCTCACTCGATATGTATCTCCACCTCCTCCTCAATTTCGTCTCTTCCTCCTCACCCAGCTGGCCGATGTGGCCGAGCGGTTCTAGGTGCTTCAGTCGGGAACTGCGCGACCGCTACGGTCGCAGGTTAGAATCCTGACTCGGATATGGATGTGTGTGATGTCCTTAGATTAGTTAGGTTTAAGTAGTTCCACTTTCTAGGGGACTGATGACCTCAGCTGTTAAGTCCCTTAGTGCTCAGAGCCATTTGAACCTCCTGGCCCATTTTCGTCTAGCTCATTATCAATTCGCTCTCCACTTACATTTTGACATTTTGGATTCACTGTTAACATACATCGCCCCCCCCCCCCCTACTCTGTGACTCTTCCCCTCCCTCCACACCAACCCAACATTTTGATCTTCACCCATATCACTACTCCTTGATTTCTCTTATACATTTAATCAAAACGTAGTAATATAATTGAGCACTTCTGAAGAGAAAGCTTTTAGATCAGGGGATAACTAGAGATGGTAACACCATTCATATAAAACACAACGCGTTATGGTTAGCCATAAAGATTCAAACAGTATTTTGTTACATTTTGTTATGTCTCACATCAAGAAACGCATAGTATCTAAGTAATGTGGAATTAGGTAGAAAACAACATCGCCAAACGAAGGAATACGTCGAAAATGGGCAAATGGACAGCGTTCTCTAATGTAAGCCTCAATCGATATCTTTTCTCAGGAACCGTTTTGTGATTTAGAAAACAATTCAAATCATAAAAATCTTTCATAACAGACCACTGATGTTGTTTGATTTCAATAAAACGAAACACTTTGGAGACAAAATCATAATTTTCTTCTAGTTTCAATGCCACATTAAAATACCTTCAATAACTATAAACACATGGTCACACAAATGAGCACGTAAATGAATTAGAAAAATATAGCAACTGGAGCACACCGTCATATATATTATTCATTGGAAACGTATTTTCAAATTTAACAATTCTAAAATGACGCTCTTGAAGAAATTTTCCTTCTAGAAATCTATATTTTCATTTAAGTTCTCAGGTTTACACTTTTGGCTAGGGATGAATTTTTTCATTCCCTCTAAGACGGCTATTTTGCAGCTGATCGTTGTCTATTACAACACTATATCCTATTTCGTTTATATGCTTCTCTGTAATACATTTTTTAGCTTTATTAGGTCTGAAAGATTCAATATGTTCTTTGACATTAGTGTTAAATTTTCTACCCGTTTGGAGAGTGTGGTATCTGTTACAGTCCCAGATTTTCTTACTTTCTCGGCTGGTAATGTGATGCCATGCATAAATTTCTTTCTGAAGTTGGTGTTGATGATAAAAGTAATTCTGATTTTCGTGTTTTTAAACAGTTTTGCTGTATTACCTAAAATGAACCATAACTTTGGTAAAATGTTATATCGTTTTTCTATGTTACTGTTGGTCGTGTCATTGTCAGTGTCTTCTCTTTTGTTTCTTGTTAATGATTGTGAAATTGCATGCATGTTCAAGACAACCTTGTTACGAGCAGTGGATTTGATTGTGGTGATTTCTGGCTTATAGTCAGCATCACTAAGATGGGATTTTTGGGCTTTTCATAACAATGTTACGACTGCAGCTTGTATATATGAGTCGGCGTGTGTGGAGGACTTATGACTGACATTCTCTGTGTTTGTTGATTTTATTTATTCATTGATGTTGAGATTTATATTAGCTATTTACTTCTTTTGGCTATTTACTTCTCTACAATTATTGTTTTCTTACATTTCTGGCAGTCTATGGTGAAGTCAATCTTTTTTTTAACCTATTGAAAGTACTTAACTGTGGTTCTATTATTACTTCGATTCATTATATAACATAAATGTGTTGTGTACATAGCTGCAATAGTGCACAATTTTCTGAGCAGTATTGTCTTACTGAAAACCTTATTCACAAGATAGTTAATTAAAATTCCTGCAGTTGTCTCGTTTATAACTCTACACCCTGTTTTTACATCATTCTACGGAATGTGAAATAGTGGTCAGCGAGAACAAGATATAGTAATTGTGTTAGTTCAACAGTTTCATCTGGGGACGCAGTTTGGTATTAATACATTAATTTAGTTGTATGTATGGATTCATCGATGGGTATGCTGGGTTATTAGTTTACTACGACTGGGGAAATAAGCTTTGCTTTGACTGGTATTTGAAGTCCTTCGATGGCTACATTGCTTTAAATTTAAATTGTACACAAACTTCTTTCAGTTTCTGTATTGACATTTCTTACATTTTATCGAATGTTTTTACTGTAATACGTTGGAAGTCATAATATGTCGTTAGTAACTCACTGTTAGAAAAATATCGAATCGTCATCGATAATCTAAATGTATCAACACTTTCATGGTAAAGAAAGCCTTTCCCGGAAAGTGCTCTGCTATATATGGTATAAGCGTCCGGAAAGACACGTGACTGTGTGATATGCATACTACAATAAACAACTTGGGCAAATTATAGTAAAACGAGAGGCTATCGCCTGCTGCCTGAAATACAAATTTTGTTAGATTCGAGAAAGCTGTGAATTTTCTCAAGACAAAGGTTTTCCGTCCAAAGTGATAATTTGCATTACCATGGTAGGAGTAGGAAATTACTTGTGCTGTACTTCATGCATGCCATAGAATACGCATAACAGATCAGTACATCTGCGAAAGAATCCCGATCCGGTATCCGACGACATCGCAAAACTGATCACGTGTCAGCACCCGTCCTGAATTCTGAAGTAGCACATACTGCAATGCGCTGGGAATCGATATTTGCCTCCTTCCCGCCGACTGCTTTCGAATGATCCTGCAAACTGTGTGCTTCCTATTTACTCTTCTGTCTCTCATATCTTCGTTGTTGCTGACCTGTGCCCTGAATTGATAATATGGCATTGTTATATTACACGATATAGGTTCCATCTTTTATGCAAAAGCACAGTTTTTTTCTTTTTACCCAAATGTTTCGGCACCTGTGTGCCATCACCAGTGGATTATGTTTATTGAAATCTGTAAAAAGCGAACACATTTTAGGTCGTAACTGATTTAACAAAATAACGGCTAAAGAAGGTTGCTGTTCGTCCTTCTCCTTACCGAGATCTTACGTCATATGGTTTTGCAGGAAAACCTGTATGGTGTCCTGCACTGATAGCTTGTTATCTGCAAAGCAATCGACGTAAATATGAATTTCATCGGCGAGTTAACACATTCATTAAAGTTTAAAAAACGTGATTTGGGCGTGGCAAAACAATTTTTTAACAAACAAAAACGTTTTTAGGCCTCTCTTTGTGGGATCAGTGACAGTCTAAAATATGTTCATTTTTTACAGTTTTCAATAAGCAAAACCCACTGATGATGCCACAAAGGGCCGAAACATGTCTGAGTAAAAAGAAAAAAACGGCATTCTGCATAAAAGGCGGAACCTATATCCTACAATTTAAAAGTAAACACAGAAAGAAAAACAAGAGCTGCAGATCCAAAACATGAATATGGCATTATTGGCCAGTAGATCCCGTCTGTGGTTGTTGAGCCACGTGGCGACATTCTTTCCACTTGACGCGACTTCGGTGACTTGCTCGTCGGTGAAGAAGATATGAAATCAGTAGAACAGCACAAATGCCCAGTGTTTGAGCAAAAACATTTCCAACCAGGGAACACGTAGACTAGAGGCAGTGACGCCAAACACTTAACCACTTACTAGTTTGCTCCACACATTAGCTCTAATAACAGATTAGTTACCCCAGACGACTAAGCGATGTCCAAGCTTACTAATCGTTTTCAGCCTCATAGGCCATTCAATCTCAATGTTCTGTAAACAATGATAGTGAAATGATGTCTGTGTAGCACTTTTCGACAATATCTGCTGCCGTTTCTTTTTCCTTGAATTAAATGTGCTTTCATGAATAATCTTAGAGCCAACAATGAGCCACATGGTCTTGACGTCGAGACCATAAACAGGTTTTTTTATTCATTCCAGTGAAATTTTTTTAAACGGTGTTAATTAGCGTCCATCCCTCATTTCGTTCTGTTTTGTACAAAAATTTTTTCGAGACAATTATTACGACTTCGCAATTTCCCACCTCTTCCTATTCCTCTACTGCGTATGACTAAAAGAATTTATTCAAACGTCATCGTTCTCAGCCTTTTGCTTGCCACAAATTGTTACACTACGTTAAAATAGCCATTCTCGGTTGCAAAGTTATTTTTATTGTAAATAAAGCGTTGTACAAGGTTACGAGTTAAGGAGCGTCGTTGTAATCTCTCAAAAACTATTTTTAAGAAATTGAAGAAAGGATATTAACGCTCACGAAAGGGTATGAAAACAGTACATGGCACCCACTGCTAAGGAAGTTGGTCAGAACGATGGTAACAAATCATCTAAAGGAAGTTACACTTGAAAGGATAAAAATCGGGGATAAATGTATTAAAACAAACAACGGAGAGGGAGAGGCACAGATAAATAGGAGTGAAAAATATCTTAAAATAGTCAGAGGCGCCAGATGGGCCGCAGTGTAGAGCCACACGTACATCGGATGACATGGATATCACGTGACTAAACGATCAAACAAACGGCCACATTGAAACTAGAGTGCAGAGGAAAACCGCATTTCCCGCGCTAGTAAGGTGGTACAACAGCAGAAAGCGATAGTGTCTGTAAAATTTAAACTGATCTAGGCGTAAGACTATAAGAAGAAGCAGCTACAGGCAATAAGAAAAGTAAATTACATAGGACCTTTTAACTAAAACACATAATATTGCTTCGGATAAAAATTCAAAAACCTTGAAGATTAAAAGATAAAGGT
Organism: Schistocerca piceifrons; assembly: GCF_021461385.2. Taxonomy (NCBI): domain Eukaryota; kingdom Metazoa; phylum Arthropoda; class Insecta; order Orthoptera; family Acrididae; genus Schistocerca; species Schistocerca piceifrons. The sequence continues at coordinate 281,179,847 of NC_060144.1, forward strand.
CAAGGAGTACAAAAAAAGCGTTAAAATAAAAAGAATAAAGGATGTCAAAAGATTACAAACGTGTGTACAAAAATACCTATAACCACGAAAATGGTAAGAGTATTGAAACTATAATGGTACACTCTGCAAACTAAGAAGAAATTGTGTTAAGATTAAAGTGATTTTGTATCGGGTATCATAAAGTCGTAAAACACCAGGTTCTTACTGACCAATTAATCATTAAGAAGCACATCATCACTACCCGGTAAAAGCAGAGAAATTTTCGTACCTTCGATTAATTTGAATTTTTCAAAATGAAGTATACTCACATTTCGATTAATTTGAAGTTTTCAAAATGAAGTATACTTACATTATTTAAGGTGGAGGAATGGTGACGGCTAGATTTCTAGTGTTCAGAAAATGCCGAGTGGTCTCTGACCTCAACTTTTTCTGTTCAATAAATGTTCGCGGAATCTCGTCTTGAACATCCTACCGGTTTGTTTAATGTATGATCAATTTTAAGGCGTATCCAGGAGCAGATATAGACTCAGATCACAATGTAATATCGTTGAAGGGCAGACTGAATTTTAAGAGATTAGTAAGGAAGAATCAATACCCAAGAAAATGAGATACGGAAGTTACTAAGGAACGAAGAGATACGCTTCAAGTTCACTAAGGCTATAGACACTGCAATAAGAAATAGCTTAGTAGGCAGTACAGTTGAAGAAGCATGGCTATCTCCAAAACTAGCTATCCCTGAAGTTGGAATGGAAACGTAGATACAAAGAAGGCAACTGCGAAGAAACCATTGGTAACAGAAGAAATACTTTAGTTGATCGATGATACAAGGAAGTACAAAAATTTTCAGGGAAATTAAAGAAGACTAATACAGGTCGCTGACGGATGAAGTAAATGGGGAAGTCCAGGGAGGCTAAGACGAAGTGGCTGTATGAGGAATGTGAAGAAATCGGAAAAGAAATTATCGTCGGAAGTACTTACTCAGCATACAGGAAAGTCAAAATCTTCGGTGAAATTAAACGCAATATTGGTAACACTAAGAGTCTAAAGGGAATTCCACTGTAAAGTGCAAAAAAGAGATCAGATAGGTGGAAAGAGTGCATTGAAGACTTCATTAGGGGAAAAACTAGTCTGGCGTGATAGAAGAAGAAACAGGAATCTGTATAGAAGAGATAGGGGATCTAGTGTTAGAACCAGAATGTAAAAGGCCAAATGAGGCCAAAGGGGTAGATATAATTCTATCAAAATTTTCAAAATCACTGGGGCAAGAGGCAACAAAACGAGTATTCACGTTGGTGTACAGAATGTATGAGTCTGGCGATACACCATCTTACTTTCGGACAACTGTCATCCACAAAATTCCAAAGAGTGCAAGAGTTGACAAGTGCGAGAATTATCGTACGATCAGCATAACTATTGACGCATTCACGTTGCTTACAAGAATAATGAACAGAAGACTGGAAAAGAAAACTGAGGATATGTTAGATGATAATCAGTCTGGCTTCATGGAAGATAATGGCACCAGAGAGGCTATTCTGACGTTCCGGTTGATAGTGGAACAAGACAACAAAAAATCAAGACACGTTCATAGTATTTGTCGGCTATGTGAAAGGTTTCAAGATGTTAGGAATTCTGAGGGAAATAGGTGAAAGCTTAGGGGAGAGGCTGGTAATACACAACATGGACAAGAGCAAGAGGGAATAATGAGAACGGAAGAGCATGAACGAAGTGCTCGGATTAAATGGGATGTAAGGCAGAGATGTAGTCTTTCACCCCTAATGTTCAATCTGTACATCGACAAAGTAATGATGGAAATAAAAGAAAGGTTCAGGAGTGGAACTAAATTTAAAGCTAAAAGTATATCAATGATACGATTCGCTGATGACATTGCTATCAGTGAAAGTGAAAAAGAATTATATCACCCGCTGAATGGAATGATTAATTACCACAGAATATAGATTGAGAGATAATTGAAGAAAGACGAAAGTAATGAGAAGCAGCAGAAATGAGAGCAGCGAGAAATTTAACATCAGGATTAGTGGTTAAGAAAGAGATGAAGTTAACGAATTCTGCTAGCTAGGCAGCAAAATAACGAATGAGGGAATGAGCAAGGTGGACATCAAAAGCGGACTAGCACTGGTAAAAAAGGACATTCCTGGCCAAAATAAGTCTACTAGTATCCAAAATAAGCCTTAATTTGAGGAAGAAATTTCTAGGAGTGCACCTATGGAGCACAGTATTGTGTGGTTGTGGAACATGGACTAAGGGGAAACCGGAATAGAAGAGAATTGAAGCATTTGAGGTGAGGCGCTTCAGACGAATGTTGAAAAATAGATAGACTGGAAAAGTGAGGAATGAGGAGGTTCCGATCAGAATCGCAGAGGTAAAGAATACGTGGATAACATTGACGAGAAGAAGGGACAGGATGATAGGGTAGCTGTTAAGCCATCATGGAGTAACTTCAGTGGTCCTACAGGGAGCTGTAAAGGTTAAAAAGCCGTACGGGAAGACAACGTATGGAATACACCCAGCAAATAATTGAGGACGTAGGTTGCAAAAGCTGCTCTGAAATGAAAGGTTAGCGCAGGAGAGGAATTCGTGGCGGGCCGCATCAAACCAGTCAGAAAACTGAAGACTTGACTTAAAAATAAAAGAAAAAAATAAAAGAAACTGTGGCCACACACTCACTACAATAAGTTATTTATACTGCAGACCTGTTCAGTTTGCCTCTACATGATTGTTCAATACGAATACAACTATTCTGCTATTTGTTAGCCGATGTATATACAGTATCAATATCGTACTTTCGAAAGAGTTTGTCTAAGTCTTACTTATGTTTTCCCATGGACTATACGTCTCGAATTTGGAGATAGTAGATGGGCATGTAAGGTGAGTATTCTTATTTGGCATCTCTTTTTTCTGTACGAATTGTCAACTGCTACCGGGTTATAGCCGTTACGAACTAAAATGTACCAAAGATGAGATAGCTTTCTCTATGAAGACTGGAGATGACGACAGTGCCCAGAGAACTTTTATCGTCACCTTAAAGAAAGGAATTTTTAATGAAAAGTGTGATAAAAGGAAGTACGTGCCACTATGTCGCTCAGTAGTGTGTACTTAGTAAACTGAGCTGTACCTGAAAATTTAAGTGGTTCATTATATTATTTTTATCCATCAACTCGTGAATGCTACCCATTTTTGTGCAGTTTATTGAAGTCTTCTACTGTTGTGACACTTTTACCTCTTCCCTTGAACTATTGAAAGCAGTAAAAATGTCATCGACATACCGACGATAAAAACGACTTTTTGAAACTTTCTTTGCTGCTATTAAAGCAGTTACATTCAAAATTGTTAACAAAAGGATTGAGTATGAAAGCTGTTCAGTAGCTACCCACAGCCAGGTCGTTGGTTTGCCATATTATTTGTCGCTAAACGAACAGTGACTATAACCGTCATTAGCTAAAGGACAGGTCAAATTTCATTGGTTTCGTCTAATGCAAGTCGGCTGTATTGCACAAAGTTTTCTCGTATAAGGGCGATTGATTCATGACTGGGACATTGGTGTAATGGTTTCTCAAGACCAATGGCATCAGAAGACAGTTACGTGGGGAGACCCTACTAGTGAATGAATCGAAAAATTTCTTTTAGTTACGTATTTCGAAGTTCTCCTTCAACACCAAATTTTCCTACAGAGTCGCAAGGTGTATTCTGAGATTAGTTCACCCGGGTGATCGATACGTTAGGTATGGACTGCATCGGGTAATTACGACTCTTAATTTGGGTACGCAAGTTATTTTCATTTCTGCAATCACATCAAGGCAGACTATGTCCGTGCACTTATCTAAAAAGACTTAAGCTCTTTTGCAGAAAGTTCCGTTGGGCCCGTTTCAATCTCCTGAACATTATTCCCGTTGGAGAACTGCAGAGTTTTGGCAGTGTAGTCGGTTTGGTACAAAACTACAGAAGTACTTCCTGTATCAGCTCGCACTGAAATAACCTCACCCGATTTTAACTTGTCATTAGTAGTTTTTAAAAGTAAGCGATCAACGTTACTAGATTTCCTACGAGGAGCTTTTTCTATGAGCTCAATAGCTCCAGAAGTGATTTTAAACTTCTCATCTGTAGTTGATGTAGAAAGGTCAGCGGGTATTTTCAAACCCCTACAGGGAATGCTGTAAGTCTTGCGTCTAAATTTGGTTGAATGGAATCTTTCAAATTCTAATTTAGCAGTTGCATTTCCTGCTACGTTCGTTGAGAGAGTGACTAATCTCACTAGCATAGTTTTCGACCAGCACGACAACTGGAAAGGATTCATTGACTCCTGTTTTCAGAAGAGAGAGATTGCACATTTCTGTTATTATACTCAGTTCCTGTCAATATTTGGTGTGGCGTTCGCAGTGTAGTTTTTCAATAGACATTCCTCCAATGCAGTATTCTATAAACGTGGCTGTACTTCTGTCCACTCGAAGCAGCGACCTTTCTCTCACAAGGAAACACCACCAACTCGGCGTCACATTTTATGGGGAGAAAAAGTACACTTGCGAGAAATCATCCACAGAGATTGATCGGTCACCAAAGAACCAGGGCACGAGAGAGCTTAAAAGCTGTACTTTCAGAAGGTCATAACTGCGTACTGTCAGAATTATGGCAAAAGCTCTGTGCAGTATCGATTGCTGAGCCTGGTGACTTGCAGGTGTGCCTCCTTGTCCTTAAAATTGTCGAATTATCGATGTTTCCCAGTAAGTCAACTTCAGCAAGCAGACAACAGCCTGGTCCTGGGATTCAAAATAAATTCAGCAATATATCCAGGCAGTTTTGTCCTGATACATACCCAATTATCAGCTGTAAGCTGCTATTAAAAACTTCCAATTTTAATACTACTGTCAGTTTTCATACGACAGTCTGCCTCAGCTGCCTTTGCTTTTCAACTCTCTTCTCGTAAAAATTTCATACTTGTTCACTGAAGTAACATTACTGGAAACGTGTTTTTTCTTAGCCATCCAATAAGGAAGTCTAATATTAGCACTGCCACAGGATGCTCTACAGAGTCCAACTCATAGCCTAAGTACGATATTACAGTGCCCGTGTTGTTCAGAAGTACGGTGCAGTGTTCCTTCGGACATGCATGAATGTCCGAGGGAACAGTGCATCGTACTTTTGAATACACGCGCTAGACAGCATAGGGAAGTTTGAGTCTGGCTGTGAAGCATACTAGGATAGCCTAATGGCACGCCGACAACTCGCAATAAGCTGAGAATGTGGGTTTGAATCCCGTTCCGATACAAATTTTAATCGTCCTCATCTTATATTTGATCTTTGTGGTTTTATAAATAGTCTTTACATCCAGTTTGTGCAAGTACGGCCTATTCTGTCAGTCACATAAGGAATGTGTGGCAGAAAGCCCATACCCGATATTTCTTTTTCCGATGTGGCATTTCGTCGAGTTTCAGGTTCCGTGACTTCTTGTGAAACTGGTGAACTAACTATTGCTCCTCATAACGCTTTCCCGCTGTTGCACCATGTCTGAGATTCTACGGTTCACGTATTTATCTTTCACTGTTATGAGAGTATTAATCACCCAATTTGCTCTCCCGGGCGGTTGGTTGGGTGATGATTTAACAGTTTGTGCAGATATCGGTCAGTATGTGTCGGTTCTTGATATACACAGTATCCCAGGTATTCACGAACCATCATAACCGGCACACCTACAAATAATAGGAGTTGGTCCTTTTCTACCTCCATAGTAAATTTTATGTTGCCATGGAGACTGCTCAGTCGTCTTCGAAATTGGCTGAAGCTACCGTCGACGAATCTGTACCACACGTTAGGTTTACAAGGTGCCATGACCAGCGCCTGTGCTTCGATATGTTCCACGAAGAAGTTGGACACCATTGAACTAAGAGGACTACCCATGACGACGCCTTCCAGCTTCTAAGTCAGTTCAGTCAATAGATCGGCCATTTGTGCAATATATTTTGACACTCGCAAACTCCCATTGATCTAAAAATCATGAAGTGCTGCAAGAAGCAAGGTTTGATTGTACAAGGAAAGAAAAAAAATCAGAAAATTATTTTCTAATTATATCCCAAAAAAATAACTTATTTGGGCTTTCGTTATCTGGCATCACATCTGGAATGAAGTCGAATTAAGTCGGGTGATGCTGAGGGAATTAGATTAGGAAATGAAACACTTAATGTAGTAAAGGAGTTTTGCTATTTGGGGAGCAAAATAACTGATGATGGTCGAAGTAGAGAGGATATCAGATGTAGACTGGTAATGGCAAGGAAAGCGTTTCTGAAGAAGAGAAATTTTTTTAACATCGAGTATTGATTTAAGTGTCAGGAAGTCGCTTCTGAAAGTATTTATATGGAGCGTAGCCATGTATGGAAGTGAAACATGGACGATAAATAGTTTGGACAAGAAGAAAATAGAAGCTTTCGAAATGTGGTGCTACAGAAGAATGGTGTAGATTAGATGGGTAGATCATATAACTAATGAGGAGGTATTGAACAGGATTGGGGAGAAGAGAAGTTTGTGGCACAACTTGACTAGAAGCAGGGATAGGTTGGTAGGACATGTTCTGAGGCAACAAGGGATCACCAATTTAGCATTGGAGGGCAGCGTGGAGGGTAAAAATCGTAGAGGGAGACCAAGAGATGAATACACTAAACAGAATCAGAAGGATGAAAGTTGCAGTAGGTACTGGGAGATGAAGAAGCTTGCACAGGATAGAGTAGCATGGAGAGCTGCATCAAACCAGTCTCATGACTCAAGACCACAACAACAACATCTGGCATCAAACTTGAAGTTGCATTCTTGCTGGATGGACGAAAATGCAAAAGTCAAGCATCAGGCACGGAATGAGTATATTGCTCATATGGCGCCTTTTGGAATTTATACATTCTCAGATATGCAAGAGCGGTTGCCGCACGTAGATATGGCGTTTGAAATTGTTTGTGAAGCACACATTCACGTACACGTTGCGACAATTCCTTGCTGCCTGATGTTTGACTTTTACAGTCCCATTGCGACCTAGTCAGCCTGAATGCAGACGTCAGCCTGAATCCAGAGCTACTGATTATTATAATAATGGTCGCGTTCCTCCTTCCTGCATGCCTTCGGCTGGCCACTTCATACATCGTAGCGCCTGCTGCATCCGCATCCCACTTCACGTCCTACCAACACGGGATGCCGGCATCATAGGGCATATATTCACCAGGAAAACCTAGGTCGTCTGTGCTGTCACACAAATATTTACCAGCGGCTACAACACAACAACAAGTTTCCACCAACGGGCGCCAGGGACCGCTACCCGTTTGCGGAGCCTGCAGAACACCTTCACCAGAGGTCACAGCCAGCTCAGGAACTACTTTGATATTCCAGGCGCGTGAATGCAGTTAGACCTGGCAGGTACATCCGCCAAACGGGCTTTATAGTCGGCGCACTGCCGTAGAAGGGCTGTTGGACGCACCTCTTGGAAGTCTACAGAGCCGGCAGCCGCGGCCAGACGTCTCTTCTAGCTCGCCGGTCACTTGCGGATGGACTTGGTATAGTCGAAAAACCTCTTAACAATGTAGAATTGCTTCATTGTAATCTCTCCCGGTGAAGAGGAGGACCTTTGCTGTTATTATTTGTTTTGTATTTGCGACGATCAGCTGTTGGGATCGAGTCTGTTGCTCGTTTGGAGATTGTATTATTGTTTTGGTAAGTCCAATAAATTATTTTCGGACTTGTGTTTTCCATATTTCTATTCTGCTAGCGCAGATACTTCATTTATATTACTGAAATTAGTAGATTCTGGAAAATCTTGCACTTCACAACCAATGTTGATAACAGGCAAAAATGGCCGATTCTCCATTCCATTAATGAATGAACTGCCTATAAACGTAATTAAGTTTGTACGGAACTCTCAATGCGTGAGTGCTATTCACACGTGCCAACTTTGTTTTTTTCATAACTGTTACAACAACAGCCGCAGCTTTCAGATAAAGAAGATAAACCCGTAGTGACTATATTTATTCCTTACGCTACGCAAAAAGTGGTACAGTGCTGTTGAAATCGGATATCTGGGCCTCACAAGATGGCGAATACGGAGACAATTAGATGAGGAGAGGTAGAGCACTGAACTGAAAGTGGAAGCGTCGCCAATATATGTCAATTTTCCTTATATATGTGGTCCAGCATTGGAGCGTTTGAAAAAAAAATAAAAAATAAACAAGACCTTTAACTTGACGAGGAAGAATTTAAAGACTCTCTTGAGATTGTGATCGCTTGGATGATAATTTAAGTCCTTAACGTGGTAGTTGTACAAACACTTTGATCATATGAGGGTGTGGAAGCAGCGTGGAGGTAAAAACTTAAGGTAAAAACTTATTATTCTTGAAACTAAGTAGTGCATCGGGCATGGATGTGTGTGATGTCCTTAGGTTTAAGTAGTTCTAAGCTCTAGGGGGCTGATGACCTCAGAAGTTAAGTCCCATAGTGCTCAGACCCATTTTGAAACTAAGTAGGATGGGGAACTGAATAAAAAAGTGTGAAATTATATTCCGTAAATCTCATTTTGCAAAAACAATTTATGTTCAAGGTAAAAGTAGCTACTTTGAAATTTGTTTCATTTAAAAGGATCGTTATCTACCTTCAAACTGATGGTTTAATTACAGGTCCATTTCACATACAATAATTTTTGTTCTCAACAACTGTATCGCACACCGAGTATTTCTCAAAATACTCTGATATTTCAGGATGACAGGTGATATCCTGCGACACGTGCAACTAATCGATATTAGGTTGCAGCTAAATATGATTTGATAGAGTTCTACCCAACGATATGTATAGTTATAGCATTGGCGTAGCAATAAGTATGTTTAATCTGCTAGATAAACGAACTGTAAAAGAATTGTTATCACAACGTATTGTTTTACTTACAGGAAAAAGCTAAACGTCTTTTTTTGCTCTTGGCTATACAGAAAAGCTTTCTAATCAGTATGTGTAACACATATACACACACATCCTGTAATGGGAAACACTTATTACTTATGAGGTAGGTTTGATATTAATATGGACTAAAATTATTTTTTGTGCCCCAAAATTACTGATAGCTTTTACTGTTGTTGCTTGAAGATGTTATTGCCTAGCGACATATTCGTCGAGAGAGATTCCACAGCTGTGTAATTTAAAATTTATTGTTCATATTGCCTCAGTCGCACGAGTAATTTCAATTCAATCAATACTGAATTATCTTCAGATTTGTGTAGCTGTCTAAACAACCTGTCGTATCCGTATGGAACTACGCGTCAGAATGCTGCAGGCATTCTGACGTGTAGCTCCACATAGATCTGACGATGGCCAAATGTCGATACCAACTAGTCATAACATAAAAATGAAAGTATAGTACAGTTACCCTCCCGCACATCACTATTAAAATTCTTTCTTTGCAGAAGTTTTGAAATCTTCGTGAGGTGTAAGATATACGGAAGAATAACTTTCTATTTATCTTCATTGTCTCGTTGTTGTTGTCAGTGGCTCAGAGCCTTGTCTAGGGGTACATTCTTGCAGCTGAAATTTCGATTTTGTAGATTCTTGATGAATAAACAAGTGATGAAGATTTGCCTGTATTACTCTTGAAGTTTGTTCTTTGTCATACCTTCCAACTACACACTGTTTTTACATTTTCCACATTAAAAAAAAAAAAAAAAAAAAAAAAAAAAAAAAAAAAAAAAACTGTAATTACATTTTCGGTGACAAACTTAGAAAATAATTTGAAGCCAATTAGACTATTTTTCGACCGTGACTGTCCCAAGAAATATGTAAAGGTTTTTTTAAATTACCGACAACAGTCACAAACATAGTTGACTATTGTATTATTTATTTAGCGACACGTTTCGGGGGACCACCTCATCTTCAGGGTAAATGGCATTACAAAAACAATTTCACAATAAGGTCATACTCATGTTACATAGTCTTTTCGCAAATGCTGTGGTTATCATTGTTCTTCTGGCGTGGCAGTCTCGTTGTTGTTATCTTTGTTGTCAAACTAGAAGAACAAGGATAACCACAACATTTACGAAAAGACTATGTAACATCAGTATGACCTTATTGTAAAATTGTTTTTGTAATGCCATTTAGCCTGAAGATGAGGTAGTCCCTCGAAACATGTCGCTAAGTAAATAAGTAATACGATAGTCAACAAAGTTTGTGACTGGTAGCGGTAGTTTAAAAAACCTTTACATGAACTTAGAAAACGTCTACTTATATCAGTGGCTGCCCACCACTATTTACACTCTGCGGTACACACATTGTTCCAAACAGTTTACAAAGCAAAAGAGTTTACAAACTTTCTTTACCAAAGAAGAATATTCACCAAATTATATCTTTATTTTATTAATAACTCCATAAATAAATTTAATAATTAGAGTTATATTGTACAATTAATAATATTAAATTTAAGTACAAAATAAATATCGTAATTTCAGATATTTTTAAAGAAGAGTAATATTAACTGTTAGTACATATCGATCGTAACAGATTGATTTCTTTTTTATACATTTTAGCCTGTAATATATTACATCGTATACAAAATCATATAAAATCTTTTAATGAAAGAGCTGAGATAATTTTAATCTATGTGAGAATCGATGGTATAAATGGTACCGATTATCTCTACATAAAAAATGTAAAGTTAGAGGAGGGTGATTCATTAAAAAATGAGAAGTAAAAATTAACGATAAATATTTAAACATTACGCTACCCTGGTGTACTAGTAAACCAAAAAACCTTGACTCGATACACAAGAAAAACACGCACCAAATTAGACAGAAAGGAAATTTTTTATTTTAGAAAACCCACTGAAAGAAAAATGGGCTCAGTAAAAATGTAACGCAGAAACTTGTTAGTGATAGCTTCAATACTGGGTTCTGTGACAGTGTCCCTATTCGGTCTTTGAAATCCTCCTTGTGTCCACTGAACAACAGCTGTAGAAAGTCGCACAAACCTTCCTTTCAGGATGCGCACTGCACGGAAGATCGATCGCAGAGATCCCATCGTTGCAGCTTTCGTCTCTCTCCCTCACACACACACACTCTCGCGGGACGGATCAGAAAAACTTTGCCGTTCCTCGCTCCACAGAATCAATCATCCGCCGGAGCGCTTCGACGGGAGAGACGTGCGCTGCGTCGAGAGTTGCAGCAGCTGGCAGCGCCCTGCCTCGATTGTGGATTGCCGACGAAACGGGAAATTTGTTCTCGCCACTGATTCGTGAAAAACTACAAACGTGAAACACACGCACATGGGAACGTATGGAGAGAAGAGACAGGGGAACGGCGCTCCACATTTACCTTTCCGTCGACTAATAACTTGCATAAATTTGTACGGATTATGTTTATGAGTATTCGAATGGCTCGATGAGCTTTTGGCTCATATTACCTAGTACGTTCAATTGTCTAACGAGTGCTTCACTGAAAGGAAAGTAGCATAAGGTGTACCCAATGGAAATGCATTGGTACCTCTAATATACCCATAATAAGTAAATTGGTTATCAGATAAGTTCAGCAGCACTATTAGATAATGCTGGTGTCTGTAGAAAAATATCGCCGTCCAGCGGTCCTAATGGATTGCAGAAAGATATGGACAAACTTTTCGTGATGTGCCGAACAGGAAACCTACGTAAATGCGGATAAATTCAAGAAAATATGTATAGGGAAGAGGTACGACCCAAAAATACCCGATTACATATTAACTGTTGAGCATCTGGTATATGTCATGTAGTTTAAATCTTTAGGACAATATTAAACGCTGCTGTACACTATGTGATCAAAAGTGTTCGGATACACCGAAAAACAAATGTTTTTCACTTTACGTGCATTTTGCTGCCACCTACTGCGGGGAACTCCATATGAGCGACCTCAGTGGTCATTAGTCATCGTGAGAGGGCAGAATGGGGCATTCCTTGGAACTCACGGACTTCGAACGCTGTCAGGTGATTGTGTGTCACTTGGTTCACACATCTGTACGCGAGATTTCCACACTCCTAAACATCCCTAGGTCCACTGTTTTCCATGTGGTACTGAAGTGGAAACGTGAAGGGACACGTACAGCTCAAAAGCGTCATCTGTTGACTGCGAGAGGCCACCGACTGTTGAAGAGGGATGTAATGTGTAACAGGCACACATCTTTTCAGGTAATCACACAGGAATTCCAAACTGCATCATGATCCACTGCTAGTACTATTAGAGTTAGGCGGGGGTGAGAAAACTTGGATTTCATGGTCGAGCAGCTGCCCGTGAGCCACACATCACGCCGGTAAATGTCAAACGACGCCTCGCTTGGTGTAAGGAGCGTAAACATTGGACGATTGAATAGTGTAAAAACATTGTATGGAGTGACGAATCACGGTACACAATGTGGCGATCCGATGGCAGTTGTAGGTATGGCGAATGCCGGGTGAACGTCATCTGCTAGCGTGAGTAGTGCCAAGAGTAAAATTCGGAGGAGAGGGTGTTATGGTGTGGTCGTGTTTTTCATGGAGGGGGCTTGCACCCCTTGTTGTTTTGCGTGGCACTATCACAGCACAGGCCTGCATTGATGTTTTAAGCAGTTTATTGGGTCCCACTTTTGTAGAGCTATTCGGGAATGACGATTGCATATTTCAATACGAACGAGCACCTGTTCATAATCCACGGCCAGTGGCGGTGTGGCTATACGACAATAACATCCCTGTAATGGACTGGCCTCCACAGAGTTCTGACCTGGATCCTATAGAACCTTTGGGATGTTTTGGAACTCCAACCGTGCCAGGCCACACCGACCGACATCGATACCACTCTTCAGTGCAGCGCTCCGTGAAGAATGGGCTGTCATTCTCCAAGAAACCTTCCACCCCCTGATTGAACGTATGCCTGCGAGATTGGAAGCTGTCATCAAGGTTATGGGTGAGCCAACACCATACTGAATTCCTGCATTACCGATGGACGGTGCCACGAACTTGTAAGTCATTTTCAGCCAGATGTCCAATCACATAGTGTAGTAGGCAAAGTAAGGGAGGATACGAATTTGCTGCTAGGGCTCTGGAAAAATGCTCAATATCTGTTAAGGGAGACGCATACAAGTTGTTAGTGCTAAATTGCTAGATTACAGATCTAGTGTTCGCAGTTCTCTCAAGTAGGATTTAGCTGTCGTCCTATTCATAAACGTACTGCTATCATCGAACACGTCAATGTATCCCGCATGGAAGTAATAAGATATATCTGAGAAAATTAAATGAGAATACTTTGAAGATTCTCTCGAAAGCCTACCGATCACTTCATAGAACCAGTATTCGATTAAGTCTGATTATACACGGCCCAGTCACATTGATGTGACCACTTCCTATGTTCCACGTCAACGTGCAGTAACCACTCACACATTACAGGTAAAATTACTAAGTGTAGTGTGTATATAATATATTTCCGCGTGTGTGTGGAGGGGGGGGGGGGGGTCGGGAAAGGGGGGGGCGATGCGGGAAACAGTGCCGTCAGTATCATAAAACGGAAACGGAGTGCTTTACCTATTGTCCAAAATGGCCCGATCATTATCTTTCGCTCCTGTGGTGGAATCATTTCCGAATCGGCTAAGACTGTAAACTGTTCGCGCGCCACTTGGTTAAAGTATATCGTGCATGATACAATGGCGCTATCCAAAGCCGACGTCGACGGAAGTGTGATGCAACACGGGCCATAGATGACTTGGGCGAACGACAGCTGTGCAGATGTGTATGGATGAATAGGCATTGGCAACTGTTGAGAAACTGACCGCCTAGATGATCAAGGGCTGCCAATAGTGTCTCCCCAATGACTATATGGTCCTCCGCAGCATGCGCCTGGTTCATGAACACATGCTGACCACTTTTCGTTGGCGAAGAATGCTGGAATTTGCAACTGGACATCCACTGAGTGACGACGCTCCTTTTCAGATAAATCACTTTTATGCTTCATCCGACAAATGATGTGTACAACGTGAAATGTCTAAAAGCAAAGCGTCTAGGTTGGAGGAGGGAGCGTCATGGACTGCGGAATATTCTCGCGGAATATCCTGGATTATTCCCTCAGTCTTGACGGCACAATGCATCTGTCCTTTTGAACGACGTACACCCACACATGCAGTCTGTTTCCCCTTGGCACAATGGAATCTTCAGGCAGGACAATACGTTGTGTGACACAGCTGACACTGAACGTGCGTGGTTCAAAGAGGAACAGGATAAGTTTATCATACTCCCCTGGCCACTAGACTCCCCTGATTTAAGCCCGATCGAGCATTTGTGGGACCACCTCGGTCGATACAGTTTTGCCATCGATAGACAACTAAGAAGCCTAGTGCACTTGGGCACGGCACTGGAGTCAGCATGGCTCCACATTCCTGTCGGTACTTCCTGGAACCACACTGCCTCTCTTCCTGGATGACTCTCAGTGGTCCAGTAGTCTGCATTGCAAAAGGTGGTTGTTCAGCCTTTTGACACGTGATCCCAATGAGGTGACTGACAATGCTTCTCTCGCAGAGATGATGAATGTCAAGTGCCATACAGAAAGCCATTTTCGGTTATTCAGTTCACGAATCGTATAAAACAAAATTACTAATACTTGTAAGACATATCATTAGCCACACATTGTACAGTGATATTGTGTGGTGGTACGTGCAAATGCAAATTATAATGTTACACGGATGTAGGTGGGTTAATCGACCGGTGCAGCGTGAGATGAATTTTCTTGTTGGACTAATTGCGAGTCGCCGGGACGAGGACATCACATGGGCTCTCTGGGTGAGCTAAGTGCATGGGTGTTAGCAAACGAAAATCTCTAGTCTGGGAATTTGGACAGCGGCTACTCGTATGGCCTTTGTGTAGAAGATGCTGCAAGAAATAACGGAGTTACAGGCAATCTTAAAGATGGTTAGGTTACAACTCTTCGAAATTCGACAGTAAATCACATCACATCAAACAGTAATGCAAATGTGAACAAATTTTCAATCTCAGAAAAATGAGGTATATTCAGTAGGAAAAGAGTGTTTCAGCACCTTAATACTATACAAAGTCAGTTAAAAAACGTTTTCACACTGAACATATCAATTAAAAATTTTAATTTCTTTATACAATTTCAACAAACGATACCTCAGATGTTAACATTGCGCTATAGCCATCTCCTCTGAAACACATGTATTTGTATCTGTCTCATGTCTTGGTTTACTGTGCATTTATGTTTTCTTATTACGCACATGTTTTTCAGAACATCGCATTGTCCACATTTACACAGCAAATGAGCACAGCATCACCGCATATTTTATCATACTTTTGTTTTATACTTAATGAATAGTTCACTATTTTCCTACTAATTTTATTGAAATGTTGATTGCAAATGCTGCTAAAATATTGTGCTAATGTAAAAATTGTCAGTCGCATGTGTTAGTAAACACTGCTCTTGAGAAAAGAACAAAAAGTCACACTTCCATCATGAAGGCATAAATAATTGTTTGAACATTACTTAAGGACAATCTACAGTCATTTAACGTGAGCACACATGCACACGAGTGCTGTCTTATTTGTTTATGAACCAACTTTTACTTACATTTAATGTAAGTAAGGTGAGTGCAACTGAATGTTTATGATATTTCTCTATTTAAACATTATCCTAATATATTAGCGTAGTCCAGGAAGTCGTCAACTTGAATCAAATCGTGTAGAGCTAAAGGACGATGCATTTTTGTGGGGACTGCCTTCAGCCAATGGAGGTGACAGTACTGACCAGCACAGGGGTCAAGAGGAGACAAGGACTTTATGAGCGATCCTGTGCTGTTAATTGTGAGAATGTTGCATCTACTGATTTCGTTAATTCGGAGGAAGCGAACAGTATATTTGATGCTTACGAGAATGATGAAACAACTATTGTGAGAGTGATTTTAATCATAAAGACAAGTTGGGGTAGGTCAGGAGAATCTGGGAATGGGTAGTGAGATTAAGGGTTGTCTTGAAATTATAATGTGTACCATAAATATGGAACAAAAAGAAAGGGATACTCAAATGATATTTTAAGCGACAACGTTCAGAGAGAGATGAAATTAAAACTGTGCAGCCCGTAAGTGAAATGATCGATGTTGACGAAGAAATAAACTGTGCGTTTCTCGATCCAAAAACTGGTGTTCCAACAGTAGTCATAGTAAACTGAGGAGTCCGTCAGTGAACGACGAAAGTAGGCTCGAATTTCAGCAGGTGAAAATCCGGAGAAGACTGAGATTCGGAAGATACTCACACTGGTGAGAAAAAGGCTGTAAGAGCAACGGTGCCAAGTTGCACCTTGGGGTTTGTGTAAATATAAGTACTTATACAAGTGTAATTTCATGTGTAGTTTATAAGAATTTTTGGGGCAATTTATGTTTGGTGAATTTTATATGTATGTAAAATGTGTGGAGATACAACATAGTACAAAGAGAGTGTCAACAGTGGCTGCACGACTGTTGGTGTGCGGAGGTAGGAAGAACATACAGGGTGTACATAAAGTCCGAGAAACTTTCAATCATTTATTGCACAAGAAGTAAACATTGTACATATGTCATACATATTGCATTTTGAAGAGAACAGCTGAAAGTTATTTTTACAAACACTCGATAGGCGCACCATGAGTGACCGGGCAGACATCAATACGGTAATCTAATTCTGGCCATACCCGTCCCAGCATGGCATCGTCGACAGTGGCAGTCGCTTCCCGTATTCTCTCCCGGAACTCTGCTACATCACGTGCTACATACACCGGATCTTTAATGTGTCCTCAGAGAAGAAAAGTCACCCGGACTGAGATCTGATGATCGGGGAGGCCATTTCGAACTCCCACACACAGAAAGGTCGCTCCGCACCTGAATTCGCCATGTTTGCGACTAGCGCTGTCTATCGGCAAATTACCAAACTACGCTGTGGCGGTACACATGAAAAAATACTTTCAGGGTTTCTCTTCAAAATGGCATATGAATTACATCTGTACAACGTTTGGTTCTTGTGCAATTAATAATTGAAAGTGTTCCCGAACGTTATGTACACCCTGTACTTTCGTCACATGCTAAAGTGGGGAATAAAAATTGTACTGTACGTAAGATCGGGAGGAAAGTTTCAGGGGTTATTTGTATGGACTACTTCCAGTATTTTAGATGGGCTTCTCATACACAATACGGGTAGTTTATTTGTGATTATTGTTCACTTAAAGTTTGGTGCCTGGAGGTCATCAGACATCAGTACAAAATTAATTCTTGTTGAAGTCAAACATGTAGCTACGTGCACAGTTTGAACTACGTTTTTGGAGATACATTAATGGGTTTATTGTTCGATGTACGTTAATTTGGAAGGGTTCTGAATGGTAATATTACTTGAAAATACATCTCTTCGGTTGCACAGGTACAAAATTTTCAACTTTACCTAGGTTTCAACTGCTCTAAGGCAGCCTTCATCAGAAGTAAAAAATTTTTACATTACCTATAACAGAGTTTTGGAATAATATAAAAATTATTAAATTAAACATATGTAATAAAATTACATCATATCTAACTGCTACGGTACAGTAGACAAAGAAAGCATACTTACATAGAGTAAATTGTTGTGAAATGGTTTAGAGCAACACTGCTCACGTTAAAGATAAAAATATATTTGTACATTATAAAATTTTCATAGGAATGCACAACTTGATTAAGACGCGCCGCTAAGGGTCGCATGTGCGGCCGGCACTGTAAGCAGCATCAGACTGACAGGCGCACGCGCCGTCGATGTTGGCAAGTCGGCACCTTGTATCGCGCCATCTAGTATTGAATGCTTGTACTTTACAGTGACAACAGCTGTAAGAAGCATTGGAACAGGAGTACACGTAATGTGCTGATTACATTATGTCAGAATGTATGTAACAGATCGAAAGTTGAACAAAATATTATACTGTAAAACAGAGAGAGAGAGAACAATATTTAAGGCTACAGTACGGGAACCATAATAGCAATATTCCGCGTTAAGTGATTTTAAGCAAGGGCTTTACACCATCAAAGAAATTTTTATCACGTAATTGTAATTGCTCATTGAGGATTAAATGGTCGTTAGGGGAGAAATGTTTGAAAATTTCCGACTGTGCAAGAATATCAAGTCTGGAGCCTTTCTTTCCCGTATGTAAGATACTTATATCATGGACATCTTTAGGTTTGTGTCCTGTGATAAGAAGGTGGTCAGCGAATGACGAATTATGTACGTTCGTACCTTTTTTCCCAAATAGATGCTCTTTATATCTAATCGGAAGAGCTCGTCCAGTCTGTCCTATATAATAAGCTGAGCAAGTGTCACAGGTGATTTTATAACCGCCTAAGATTTGCAGAGGCGACCGTCTTGGTTTCAATTATGGATAAGATTATTTTTGAGAGAGTTGTTGGTAGAGAAAACTATGTTGCTGCCATATTTATTTTTAAGGAGACGTTGCAATCTGTAGGTTATTGGCCCTACATACGGTAAAGAGAAGTATTTCTTCAAATCGCTAAGCTCGTCAATAGTGGTCCCAAGCGTGGTAATTCTCTTATTGGTTTTCTGTCTGAAGACAGCATCTACTATATTTGGTTCGTAACCATTATTAACTGCAATGGTTTTAATTAGATTCAATTCAGTTTTTAAATTTTCAGAGGACGAAGGGGAAGAGATTGCTCTATGAACAGCAGAGTGAAAAAATGCTTTTTTGTGAGATCGTGGCTGTGTGGAACAGGCAGGCACAATTTGGTCAGAAAAAGAATCCTTACGAAAAATATTGAAAGAGATTTTGTCATTCACTATTGTCCAAGTTAAGTCTAAATAATTTAACTGACGGGAGCTGTTTTCATGTTCACATGTGAAGGTGATTTTTTCACGTAGTTTGTTACAGATCTCGAACAGGTGGTTAATGCCTTCGTTCGTTCCGTTATTAAAATGTCATCGACGTACCTAGAATATGAAACAAATCCTATGGTGGTAGTGGAAAATTTTTTGAAAAATGTCTCTTCCACAGAGTTGATAAAAATGTCTGCTAGGATGCCAGCTAAGGGATTGCCCATAGCAAGACCATCAGGTTGTTGGTACTGCTGTCCATTGAATTCGAAATAATTGTACTTTGTTACGATCTGCATTAGGTTAATGAAATCAGTGATCTGTTCATCAGAGAGTTCTTTTTTTGAACAAACGTAAGTTATTCTCTATGGTATCTAAAGTCGTTAGTACAGGCACATTGGTATAAAGGTTTTTAATATCAAATGAGAACATCTTTGTGTTTTCGTCGCAGTGTATGTCTTTTATTTTGTCGATAAGGCTCTGACTGTTAGCTATAGAGTAATTATTTCGAAAAACATAAGACCTTTTTAATTTATCATGAAGGAATTTTGCTAGATCGTGGTAAGCGCTGTTCATACTATTAGAAACGGGCCGATTAGGGTGATTTATTTTGTGGACCTTAAACTGAGACCGAAGCTTAGGCGGCTGGGGGTTCATGTTAATCAGCTGCTTTTTCTGGAATGGCTTAAGTAAGGAATTTGCATCACTGACCGCGGATCTCATTTCTTTTTGCAAAATTGGGGTAGGCTCTACCTGTAGCTCAGAAATATTGTTTTCCTCAAAAAATTCTTACGTTTTTGCTACATATTCACCTTTTGTAGCAATAATAAGAGAATTACCTTTATCTGATTTTGTTATGAGAGCATCATTATCTCTAAGTTTAACATTAATAGAGTTGATTAATTTTTTGTCATAATTGACATTTTCAGGGCGAACTACATTTCTACTAAGCAAATCACATGCACCATGAGCAATTCTGGTCTGTTGCGATCTTTCAATTTTTACACTGTCTAGACCAGTTTTAAGTTCAACAATGATATTTTCTGTTACATGCTGATCAGATAAGTTTGGTTTGACATTGTATTTTAAAACTTTTATTAACAAAGAGATTTCATCTTTAGTAAAAATTATGTCAGTTTTATTTAAAATCCTATTAAAAAACTTATGATCACTTTTTTCAAAATTATCAATGCACTGTGCCACGTTTACAGGTAAAAGGCGAAGAAGATTATCCAATTTTTTCTTATGTCTGTTATAAATGACTTGCCTATGCACTTCTGTGCTCTCGTTAATATTACACCAAAAGTCATCAGTTTGAAAGTTATAATGGTTGCGATACATTTTGGTAAGTTCTAAGAACAAATAGTACACTTCTTCATTTAAAGCGTCTTTTTTGGTATAAAGAGAGCTGATGTGATTAGCTTTAATATTTTTCACTAGCACACTAAAAGTTTTCTTATCTTTTTTGCACTGATTAATGTTGAGATAATGTTTCACATAACTAGGTACGAGCCTCATTTTTTCACATTCTTTACTAAAATTAATTGCTATACCTGTACTGACGA